>NC_056733.1:453878091-454168091 GCF_019279795.1 Protopterus annectens | reverse complement strand
AGAACTCTGCAATGTTTTTCAAGGGTTTCAACTGCATCCAGAGTCATCCAAGCTAAGATAAGGATATTTTCTTGATTTGCTCCTCTGATACTTGCTCTATACAGTACTTGCTACAGTTTTGGGGCATTTTAAAGCATTTATTTAGTTTTGAGGCAAAAATAGTCATTTCTCTGTTTGTTGACTTTTCTAATTCTATGTGCCTCTAAATTACCTTACAGAATGGTGAATTAGCCAGGGACTTAGTTGTTTGGTAGTTTCTTTGTTGTTTATTCTGTGCTTGAGAACTGCTTTTGCTGTGCTTTTACATTGAGAAATTTCTAGATCATCCATTTTCTGGCAGAATGTGTATACCTGGTCTCCCGAGGAAGTACAAAGTGTAATTGTTTATTGGCTATCAGGCATAGGGGTCAGTTGTCAAACTTTTTTCTCCACTATAAATCAGGCAAGTTTGCAAGGCTCTTTGTTTACTTGCAGAGGAATCGGCAACACTTTTTAAGGGTTTCAACTGCATCCACAGCCATCCAAGCTAAGATAAGAATATTTTCTTGATTTACTGCAGTTGTACATGCCTTATATAGTGATCACTACTGTTTTTGAACTTTTTTAAAGCATTGATTTAATTTTCTGGCAACAATAGTCATTTGTCTGTTTGTTGGCTTTTCTAGTTCTGTGTGCCTCCAAATCACCTTGCAGAAGAGTGAATTAGCCAGGGACTTAGATGTTTGGTAGTTGTTTTTTGTTTAATATGTACTTGAGAGCTGCTTTTGCTGTGATTTTACATTAAGACATTCCAGGACCATCCATCTTGTGGTGGAAGGTGTTTTTCAGTTCTCTCTAAGTTGGGAAGCACTCCAGGAAGCTTAAAGTGTGGTTGTTTATTGGTTAGAGGGCATAGGAATCAGTTTTCGAGCTTTTTTTTTGCTATGAATCAGGCAAGTTTTTGCAGAGCTGCCCACCAGGTACTAGTGGTTATCAGTGCCCTATATAGCAGCTAACACCCAGGCAGTAAAATATTTTTATAAAGTTAGGATTAGGGCTGAAACCTGTTAAATAGTGTGCCATTTTGCAGAAACAAACTTAGAGCAGTTAGCTTGTGCATCAAATAGCACTAGCATATCTTCACATCACATAACATCTTGCCCTTAACCCCAAAAACTAATTTGCGCATCGAATAGTATTACCATATCCTAGCACTATATTACATCTTGACTTTAACCCCAGAAACTACCCCTAGGAGACAATTGTTAAAAACCCGATCTTTAATTCTAAAAAGACCACCCTATTACAGGACTGGGCATGGATATGCAATTTCCAAATGTCTCTGTGGCCAGCTAGGTAGATTTGGGCATCCTAAGGCAAAGTAGCAAATAGGTACATAGGTTCGTAGATTAGTATTAAGCTAACTGCCCTTGCGAGCCATTTTAAGCTTAGCCAATTATCCCTTGTGAGACTCAAACCCTGCACTGTCTTATGTTCTCAGACATTCAGTTAATCATTAAAGGAAACAACAGGGTATGCAAAAGATCTAAATACAAACCTTTTTTATTAGCAAAAATCTCTCATACAAATGAGGTTGTCAGGAATACCTACATCCCTCACACACACACTGCTCACCACCCACACAGATTGTCTTATACTGAGGCATTTAAAAGAAATCTTCCCAAATCTCAAAGACCTCCAAAGCCACCTAATGTCAACACTGCTCCTCAACAGTCACTAAAGCACACACAAAAAACAACACCGAACATTTCACATATGCCTCTACCCAACGGTCTCCCATAAGGCAAGTGTATACTTTAACTAATACTTTTGGCATTGGGGACTCCATTGTGTGACACACACATGCCACGTTTACCAGGTTGGACAAGGAGAAGATAACGGTTAGTTGCCTATCTGGTCTCAGGATCCACAGTATCACACATGCACTCAAGTTACTGCACCCCAGTTACCAGTATAATTCTATCATAATCTATGTGGGTGTAAATTACCTGTGACATACCTCAGTGGATTATATGAAAAATAGATATAATGAATCTTTCAGTATATGTGACACAGAGGGTCTATATCATAACTGTGAAAGCCCGTTTTAGCAAATACGTAAACGTCAACACATATTGCGCAAACCGCGAATACACCCAATGCCCTAAACAACGAAATTCAAAATCTCGAACCAGCATAGTTGGCCAACCACACCACTCGCTACATACTACCCACCCAAACAAAATAAATAAACCACATACATACATACACTAACCAAAACTGTACTTCTAACCCTACACTAAACCTTACATACATTAGTATCTATGCACTTACCTTAACCCACACCTTAACCCTAAGGTCTGTAACTATTGCACACTTACCTTAATGAGCTATACCCAAACAAAATAAATAAGCCCAGACACATATACTTAACAAAACCCTACTTCTAACCCTACACTACATTGCTATCTATGCACTTACCTTAACCCGCACCCTAACCCTAAGGTCTGTAAGTATCGCACACTTACCTTACGGAGCTATACCGCAGAAGGGCCAACTATGCCGAATCGAGATTTTGAATTTCGTGGTTTAGGGCGTTTGGTGTATTCACAGTTCGTGCAATATGTGTCGACGTTTATGTATTTGCTGAAACGAGCTTTTGCGGTTATGATATAGACCCATCACAGATAGGTATGAGCCTTGCACTGAGCAGGATTCTGCCTTCACCAAGTATGATGCCACAGTATGAACATAAAATGATTGATTTTAATAACTGGCTTACTTTTTGGTGTTAATTCAGGGAAATCCAATATCTGTCTGCATGGGAAGACATGGTAAAAAGACCACTCTGCTTTGCAAGGATGGGCTACCCTTGTTCCTCTAGGCTTTCAGGTATTGGTTAAAACTTTATCCAGTCCCTTAGAGCTTTTTTAGGCAATGCCAACAAAACAAAACTACCAACACAGTGAAAAAGTCTACAAGCAGCCTTAAGGTGTTACTATTCTATGCATGGTACCTAAACAAAAAACCTCCACAGCCTTCAAGCTCTCTTCACTCTAGAGATTGTAGAGATCTGTGCTGTGACTGAGACTTGGTTTAAAGCCATAAAAAGTACTCTGACAGTGGAAGGCTACATTGCCTTCCACACCTTAGACTGACAACAGCATAGACTAGGGTCAAAGCTGGAGGTGTTTCAATCTACACTAGCAATAAACACACCTCCAGTTTGGTTAAACAGGTTGATACCGTGGAGCTCATCCATTTGCAAGTCACCATAGATAAGGTCCTTCACCATATCATAGCTAGCTACTGGTCACAATCTATGTCCCTAGAAAATCAAGACTCTTACCTAAACCTACTAGAGGTGTTCACAATCCAACCAAACACACTATCCATGGGTGACTTTAATTACCCCTCTAAAGACTAGGAAATGTACGCTGCCTAAAACTCACAGGCACAATGCTTCTTGGACTTTATTAATACAAAAACCCTGTAACAGATAGTGCAGAATACAATCAGAGGATCAAGCATATTGGAACTGAAACTCACCAACATGGGAGAGTTCTACAGCCCCCCAGGCACATGCCCCCCCCCACACACACACATCACATCCTCACTACTGGGGTCAGATCACAAAGCTGTCTCATTTGAAGTAAAAATCAACCCTGAAAATCCAGCTAAACCAATAATGATTAGGAGCTATTCAAAGGCAAACTACATCCTCTTAAATGATAGCTTGTCAAAATTCAAATCTCCCCCCTAACCCTGAGACTACAGCTACTTATGCCAAGTTATTCACAGAGTTCCCTATGCAAACATTTGAATGGCTACATAGAGGTTGTCACACCTACCAGAAATAAGCCTAAAACAAATACTAAAAACTAGGGCTGTACCGAATATTTGCTTCGTATTCGCTTCAGTTCTGAATAGCAGGCCAAATAGTGATGCTCAGACCAAATACGAATAGTGGTCACGTGTCCGAATATCTCCATATATACAGTCCTCTACGTGAGTAAGATCACTGGCACAACCAGTCTGTAGCTGTAGCGGCAGCTTGGTCCATGTCAACTTGTAGGCCGTCCATAACATAGTTGTACCCGTAAGATTTTACCTACCTTAACATGGAATCAGTTGGATGCTGTGTAAAAAAAAGCTGTGGTGGAATTTATTGAAGCGAGGTGGCTGGCATCATGTTAGATCTTTTATGCCTGTGCATGCTAGGCCGTGGCTCCTCCAGTGAGCTTACTGGCATACAGGACTGTATATATGAAGATATCAGGGTAGTATTGACACTGTGTTACCTTGTAGCCTATTTTTGTATGATTGCATTATAGCTGTAACTTAAGTGAAGATTGCATTTTGGAAGTTCACTCATGGATAAGTGAAGTCCAATTTGGAATTATTTCAAGATATGCGATGATGAAACAAAAGCAATGTGCCAGTTGCGCAAAGCAATCTTCTCTCGCAGAGGTGGATCAGCAGTCATTTTCAACATCTCCACTAAATTATAATTTGTCCTATAAGCATCCTGAGGAACACAAAGAAGTAATTAACAAGAAGAAAGCAGCAACAGCAAATGGGACGTTTTACACTCAGCACACTGGTAAGCTTCAGCAAATACTGAGCAACATGATTGGCAAGAAAAAAACATGGTCCATTCATAGTCCTGAGGCAAGCAAAATACATCATGCCATTGCAAAAATGATTGCCATTGACATCCAGCCATACTCAATTGTTGATGATAGAGGTGTTAACGAACTGATTGGTGTACTTGAGCCTAGATATGTGCTACCAAGCCACAGATACTTCACTGAAAAAATCATACCAGAGATGTACAACACAGTGTGGGGCCATGTCCAGACTGCTATCAGTGAAGCATGATTTCTCTGTCTAACCACAGACACATGGACAGCACAGACAAAAACAGAATCTTTCATGAGCTTAACTGCACATTGGATTGATGACACATTTGCACACAGATCTGCCATCCTTCATTGTCAAAAATTTGATGGACAGTACACTGGGTCCCAACTAGCTGATGTTCTACTTGACACAATGAATCGTTGGAATATTGACAAAGAATGTGCCCACTTGGTCTTATGTGATAGAGGTGCCAACATGGCCAAAGTGTTACGGGATGTGGATTTGCCCAGTGTCAGTTGTTTTTCCCACACTCTGCAGCTAGCTCTGAATGATGCAATTCTGACACAGACATCTGTTGCTGACTTGATAACACTGTCACGAAAGATTGTGGGACATTTTTGACACTCTTCAAGTGCTACCTCACGCCTTCACACCATCCAAGAAGAACTCAGTGAACCAAAACATCAGCTTCATCAGGACGTTGTCACCAGGTGGAATTCAACGTATCAGATGTTGGATCGGTTGTTGGAGCAAAAGAGAGCTGTGTCTGTGTACATTGCTGAATGTAATGACAAATCCAGCAAGGCACTGTCCCTGATGACAAACCAGTGGGCTTTAGTAGCAAGAATTGTTGCAATTCTTCAGCCATTTGAACAACTAACGCATGAAATAAGCTGCAACAATTCCTGTTTTTCAATGATCCTACCAGCTGTTTAGGCTGTCTTCTTGTATTTGCAGAAAGACATAGCTGATAACGGAATCAAAAAGACAGACAGTGAACTGATAACATCCTTAACAAGGAGATTTTCCAACTTGTATGAAAATGGCATTTACACAGTTTCGGCCAGCTTGGATCCATGCTTCAAGCTGCATTTCTTGACACCTGTGCACCAGGTAAAAGACAAAATAGACATTGTCACTGCAACATTACTGTGTCAGCCAATGTCAATTCAGCTTATAAATCAGCCATCTGAAGTTGTTTCTGAAGTGACTGAAGTGAATGAACAACCACCAATAAAAAAGACAAAGACAGCAGCAGAAGACTTTTTGTCATCTTGGGATCAGTTGCAGCCTGTTCGGGCACTGAACAGTGATAATTCTGTCTCATAGAAACCAAACTGAACAACTTTCTGACACAGCCCTGTGTTCTGAGAGACACTGACCTACTGAATTGGTGGAAAATGAACATATCCAGATTTCCAACATTGTGTCGGATGGCTAAGCGCTACCTTTCTGCACCACTTACAAGCGTGCCAAGTGAACGTCTTTTTAGTACAGCTGGTGATAACTTCAGTGAAACAAGAAACTGTCTTAATGCTGACAACATGGAATAATTGGTGTTTCTGAAAGCTAATGCAGTATTCCTGAGTTAAATGTACATCAGTAAATAGTTTGACAGCCATTTGGTAACATCAGTAAAAAGCTTTGACAGCTATTTGGTCATGGCTCTGTTGTGGTGTTTTTTAGTTTATATTTGTTTTTTTTTTGGTTTTGTGGTGAGTTAAATGTATGTATATGTACAATAACAGTTTCTTACTTTTAGCCCTCATCATAGTGCACAGACAGCAGAACACAGCACAGAACAGTTTGCAAAACCTGACTTTCTGTTTAGCTATTTTGCTTAGTGCTTAGTTTACCTCATGACTTGAATAAAACAACTATTTGTAGTCATATTCATATTCGGCCGAATAGTTGGTGCAACTATTCATATTCGTCCGAATACTGTTAACCCCCTATTCGGTACAGCCTTACTAAAAACAAACTCCATTGGTAGAATCCTCACTTAAATAGAGTATAAAATAAAGGAAGAGAACTCATGGCCAAAATTGGAAGAATAATTTCCTTAAAGACAAGGGCGGTCTTATACAACTAAACAAGAAGCTAATAGGTCTAAGTAAATCCAACAAGGTCAACTATGAGGACAAGATAGCCTAATAGACTAGGAGCAATTGCAAGGCTTTCTTCAGCTATGTCTGGAACCTTAGAGGTAGCACACAGCAGTATGCTGAACTGTTGTTGAACAGTACCACCTTCACCAATTAGGATGATGTAGCACATCTACTGGCTAATAAATTCAGCTCACCCCCATCTCTCCCAGCTCCACCAGGTGACATCCCATCCAACATACTTCCCCCAGCTATCAGCAGGGACCAGGTGCTGTTAGCACTCACAAAAGCCAAGAACACCACCTCCATGGGTCCTGACTGCATCCCTGTTTGCCTCCAGAACATTTTAAAATGTGACTTATCATGATCACTAGAGGCAATCTTCAACTACAACCTTGAAACTGGTTACTCTCCAAGAGAATGGAGGACCGCAACAATAATTCCCCTTCACAAGTGCAGACCATCAACCAACCTAGGAAACTACAGACCAATCAGTCTAGCAAGCCTAATATGCAAAGCTATGGAACAAATTTTCATGGTAATGATAGATAAGGACATTGACAACCCACAGTCACTGAACCCATCCCAATTTGGCTTTGTTAAGGGAAGGCCATGCCTACTTAACCTGGTAAACTTTTTTGAGTGGGGCAGCAAGGCAATGGATGACAGTAAAACACTGCATACTGCAAATCTTGACCTGGCTAAGGCATTTGATACAATACCCTGCTCAGGCATTGTTGACAAACTCTCTGAGCTAGGCATAAATCCTTGCATAGCTTGCTGGATTATTGGCTGTCTGACAGACAGGACCCAAGAAGTCAGGATTAGTGAGACCACCTCCACCATGAGACTGGTCACCAGCAGAGTACAACAGGGATCCAAACTGACCCATTCCTGTCTGGCATCTACTTCTTGATCAAGGCCTTTGGCTCACCAAGTTCATTGATGACTGTAAATTGGGAGCTGTTATAGATTCCCTCCAAGACACCAGCATCTTGCAAGTAGGTTTAACACAGACAAGTGACTGGTGTTAAAGCCATGGCTTAGAACTAAATGCCAAAAATTGCATTATAATGCCCTTTGGGAAATGTAAACTAAAGTTAATTGCTCCATCTATAAAATGATCCTATGAGTCAACACAGTAATAAAGGATCTGGGAACATATGTAGACAGCAGTCTGGCTTTTGAACAACAAGTAGCAAAGATAATAAGAAAATCATTCTATGTCACCCAGCTTATAGGTAAAGGTATTGCATCCAGGCCAGTTACTCTAGTCGGCCCTTATCAGACCTATTACTGAATGCAATACCCCGTTTGGCATGTGCCTAATCAGGCACTTGCAACAGCTGGAACTCTCACAAACGTTTCTCACCAGGAGAATTTAGGGCATGTATATCCTGTCTTACACTGATTACCTAAAGGCTCTCTCTCTCTCTCTCTCTCTCTCTCTCTTTATTCAGTCTTCTACAGACTGCTGAGAGAAGATCTTTACCTGGCTTACAGGCTTCCCCTGACCCAGCACTGATGGAGTTGTTGCACATATGCAAAACAAATAACTTCGGAAACACCAGATCTGGGGATCTGAACTTTGCTTGTGTCATTAACAGGGCATGCTGTAGAGACAGGTATGTGTCCCGAAGGATCCTTACACTATGGAATAGGCTTCCCATCCATGTAAAACAGAGTTCATCCCTGTCTCTATTAAAAAAACCTTGAGAACTGGATGGGAAATAGTAAATGTATCCTCCCATACTGGGGCTCATGTCCCTTATTGACTGACAAGTAGGTCTAGTAATAAAATATTATCCTAACACCCCCTTCAAATACTTTGTTACCTTCCTACTAACATGCCCCCTTTATAGACATCCACGATACACAGGATCCAAATGGTTTGGGGTCTACAACTAGCCTTGTAACAGCTCTAGTGGTTGTTAGCCTAGTAACAACCTATGAACCTACAAACCAGAAAATGTTTAGGAAGAGAGACGCATACCACATTCCCATGTTTTCAGTGGTTATTAACTGCAATCCCCAAGCTGGCAGTAGATCCAGCTGAAGGGTGGTTTATCAGCAGAACAGTGTAACCAGATGAAGCCCATGTGTCAGGAAAAAGATCAGAAAAATAAGTGATGTCATCATTAAGAAGAACGGTGAGTCAAAAGCACATAAAATTTATATAGTAAAGCAGCCACCTTAAGTATTTTGCAGAGAAGGCGATGATATTGAGCAAAGACTACTGCATATTCACAGCATAGAGTTGCTGATCTATAATAGTTTGAATATAATTTTTCTTTCTTTATTTTGAAGGTGTTTGATTTTTTCTTTCTTTCTTTTTTTAACAGGATACATTTTTAGAGCTAACACAATGGCAGGTATAGTTCTTGGTGCAAGGGATGCCTTATTGGAAAACAGACTTTTTGTGACTATTACAGGTCTGAGCTCAGATCCTTCAGAGTATTGTACAATGTATAAACTACTATGTCTAGAAAATGCTTACACATAAAACTGCAGTGCACCGTTCTGTACAAAGTGGATCCTGTTTTGTGCATTTATCTATACCAGATTATATGGCTACAATAATTGTTGCCTGTATAAATTGTTGTTTAGCATTAGATTTGTCAAAAGAATTTAGTAATGACATGGTCTTGGTCAGAAAGGAGTATTATAGCTGACTTTGAACAATATAGGTGCCCATCACCCTGCACATTCTTGTTTACACCACCCATTGCCACACAATACCTTAGATGGTTATAAACAGTTAACTTAGAAATGACACAGAGCATAATACAATATAACGTCTCCTAAATCCTCCCAAGCTGAAGTCAAAGGTAGATGGAAATAAACATTAAATGCTCTGCTGCCAGCCTTCATACTAGGTTTAGTTGGTCTCCTGCCTATATATGTTTTATGGTCTTGTGATTTATTTCACACAGACTGTGCACAAATATACGACAATATGTAGAACATACACTCAATGCAGAATTTTGGAAATTAAGAAAAAAAATCATTTAAAGTACACACTTTGTCACTTTACTGAAATGTTCTAAGGGATTTCAGATGTGCTCAACTTCTGTTTCATACAGTTAAAAGTTCACTGCATCCAACCCCAGTAAATACTGAAATTGAACATTCATATGTTATTCATTTACATCATCTAAATGCCTTATCGAACCAGCATTCATATTTTGAACATTCACTTAAAATAGCAAATTTTACTTCTTATTATATACTATATAACAATATTAAATTGCTTCTTTTTTTCAATATTCCTGTTTTAACTTTCTGTCTTTTCTGAAAGCTGGGTCAACACAAGCTGAGTGTAGAAAGCCTTCATTGCATTCACTCATTATGCTAACAATGCATTAATTTCATTTTGTGACAGTCTTGCTTTCATCACTCATTCATTATACTAGCAATACATTAATTTAATTTTCAACAATGTCTTATGTTTTAATATATGTTATTTCCAGTCTCTGTAATAAATTACATTTATGGTGATTTCTCTCTCCCTCTGTCTCTCATATCATGCTTTGACACTTTTATACTTGTCCATTTAAAACTCCATAATTTCTGAACAATGTTTCTTCATAAAACACAAGGTTAAAGGATTTATTAAGTCTGAACAAATATACAGCTTTTATGCTCATTTTTTCCATTAGCTTTACTGTTGCTATTTCAAAGCAGTATGGGAAAGAACACAGGAAGTATAGCTGTTGGAGTATGTAAAACACAAATTATTAAACCAGATTCACATTATACAGAGAGGAAACAGTAATTATGTGTATCGAAAGTAATGCTGTTTGACAGGAGTATTGACTTGAAAAGCTTAAAATAGCATATTGAACTGCTATTGCAAAATTAATTTTAATCAACCTTATGATGGGGTATTGAATGAAATCAGCAGTCTATACAGTTGGCATAATGATGACTCTTAGACTGAACGATCCAGACATATACCATTTTATTCTGCAGTTATATGAACCAAATCAGAAAGTGTGCAGTTGTAGCAACTTTGAAAAAAAACAAACATGGTGAAATTAGGGTGTAGTACGTAGGTAGCAAGGTCCATTTCTTTGTGGAAAATTTCAAGTGCTAATAAGGATTTGAAAACTTTGTCTTGCATTCTTTAGTTTAAAGACAAAAACAGGAACCATTGTCCCAGTGCGTTAGACATTAAGATTACTGCTTTAAAATAGATGATTTATGATAGAAAATAAAGCACTCATGATTCAAGCTCAAGGAATTAATCTCAATGAAGAAAAGTATGAAGATAAAAAGGAAGTACTTTGTGGAACTAAAACAATAGAAAAATATGTAGCAGTTTACTTTGCAAGTCAAGGAATGTACAGTTTCACTGATAGGATAAGGAATTATTTGAGAAAGCAGGAACATATGAAATTATAGTAGGAGATAGATACTACAGGGAAATATGCTGCATGGACAAAGTTTCCCATCACCTGGTATCCTTTCCAAGAAACCATGTAAGGGACCAGTGTCTTGGGAGGCTTCAGTTAACCATGGCAAATGTATTAGTTTATTATGCATTTTGATACACATCGTCACTACACTTAAGATGTTTATTGTTATTCTGTTGACCTAGATTGCATTAATAGTCCTTACTTGATAAAAAGCATATCCCAACTCTTAAGAAGAAGTGATAGTAGTAGGAGCGAGAGCTGGTTTCAAATAAAGGAGAGGAAGTTGCCATTATAGTTTTATTCATAACTGAACCATGCTAAGATTAACAGTGGGACCATGTTCTTTATTTCTTTGTGCTGAAGAACCTGAGGTGTGGATTTATCCTACTGCACCATTCTTAAATAAGAAGGTGTGTTTCTGCAAATGTTTATAAATTTTTTCATTAAAGCAATTATGGGTTGTTGAAGATTATTGATACTTGGTGATTAAAACTGGTTATCTGATTAGGAGTTCTTTCAGTTTTATTCTAAACTGCAGTAATTTTCATCTAGTATGACACATAAGTATAAGTCTGCTTTTAATGACTGAAACATCACCATCATATACTTAATTGATTTGTGAATAATTTATGAAAAGTCTCTTAGAAAGCAATTGCCCATATCCCTGTGATAGGACAATTTCAGAATGGATAATATTATACCTGGGAGTGCAGGGTTGAGTCCACCTGTACAGATTGTACTGATGGCTTTCTTTCTACAGAAGAATATCCATTCCCAACAAGAGATCAGTTAATTTGATTTCATCTGATGTACTTTTGATTACCT
This sequence comes from Protopterus annectens, assembly GCF_019279795.1. NCBI lineage: Eukaryota > Metazoa > Chordata > Ceratodontiformes > Protopteridae > Protopterus > Protopterus annectens. Next base: position 454,156,120 of record NC_056733.1, on the reverse strand, counting down.
GGGTGCTGGTGGCCTGAGGAGGATCACAACACTTCTCCCACAGACTGGGAGTCTGGACTTTAAACTGGTATGTTCTATCTTCACACTTAGTAAGGGAAAACTCCTTAATGTGTTGTCTTCTAGTCTTGCCATGCGTGTGAATTGGTACCTGTTATTTGATGTGATGACTGTATGTTAAAATTCATTTTTTTCTGTTTAATAAAGATGTACTTCACCATAAAATGTTCTGGACAGTCATTTAATGAGGCATAGTTCTAATATTTCACTGGTGCAAATTCTTTCAAATATTTCTGGTAATGCAGATAATCTACAGTCCATGGTGACATACTATAAAACGGCCATTATCTTGGATATGAACATATGCCAGTCCTTAGTGACCCTCTTCTGTTGTGCTGTAGTTTCTGTTGGAATGATGGCCCCCCTCTGACAGTTAGTTGTGGTGGACAGAATGTAAAAAAAAGAGGTCAAACAGGTCTTACCAGTAAGATGACATACTTCTTACATAAAGATCATTCGAGACATTACTAGGTAATAATAAGAAGAAAGTAAGTTGTAGATAAAAAAAAAAAAAAAAAAACTTGGCAGGGTGTCAACCAACTTGAGAAAGTGAATCCTTCTCTCTCACTTATTAAAATGTGTGTTGTTATAAGTTTAGACTAATGTTTGACTGGATAGTTCAACCTATCCAATGGAGAGGAAGAAGCCATGAGCTGAGGTGATGTACTGCAAGTACAGCTAAAAATAAGCTTACTTCATTTATTTGCTTAACATAATTGCATACATATTAAATTTTGCTGACTTTTTTAATTGTTTACCAATTACTCTGATTCATAAGGCATATTTTCGTTTTATACATCTTTTATTGACACTGTATAACATTGTATTGCTACTTAATGCCTTGTAATAATCCTGTAACATTGCTGTTTAATGCTAATTTATATTGAAAATTGTATAATATGTTGGAGCTTTTCTCCCCAGGCCTCTGCTGAAAAAGGGCTCTTCAGCTCAGTCGGACAATCATGGTCAACAAATGTAGAATAAATAAATAAAATAAATATTTGTTGGCAGTTCCAAAGGTGCACCTCTGGTCATCTGGGATTATGCAATTCTCTTACAAGGCTCTAAAGCTTTAAAACTTATTATCTCAGTGGCTTTAAGAGAGTTTGAGGTTGAAGAGGTCTTGCAAAACATCTGTTATAATTCATTTTTTATGTAATATCATTTTGCTCTAACAGTGTTCTAAATTTCATATGATAACTGAAGCTCATTTAATATTGCATGTATTGGCTAATTGCTTGTATTTGCAGTTTCATACTGCTCAAAGTGTGTGGTGTTTTTAGAGGGTCTACTATGTTACCCCAAATGAACAAGCTCTAAACACAACAGTTTGTATATCTAATACATAAACTTTAAAGAGGTGTATAGAAAAAGAAAAGGAATCTGATCAAATATATATAGCTTCAAAACAAGTACGTTTGTAACTCCCCATCTGTCCCATACTAATGTATTCTCTTTCCAAGATTGCACCAGTTCAGAGACAGAGAGAGAGAGAGATCATGCCTAAAACATAGAAAGACTAATTGCTGTTTCTCCTCTACTCTTCAAACAAGGAGCAAAACAAATGCTGATATTTCAAGCTTACAGTGACACGATACCTGCAACCCTACAAGTGGATGCCACTCAGCAAGGGTTAGAAGCAGTCTTTCCCAGAGAATGTAGACCAGCTCCTTTAATATCCAGAGCACTGACAAATAACACTCAAAACATTGGAGTAGTTAGACAGTCTAGAGTTTGGATCCACTTTTCTTGGAATGCATCTTGGATTATAAGAAAATGACAAATAGTTACTGAATATTGAATACCAAGTAGAAAGCAAACACAAATTTTGTTCACAAGCTAACACATAATTCTCTAGCAGACACCCTATCAAACTTACAGCAACATTAACAATACAAAGTTAAAAAAGTATGCACTCCCTAGTAAAACAATATAAATGAATGCCTCCCCAATTAACACAGGTATTAGTTAGTTAGTTTCATACTTATAAAAATGAGAAGTTTCATTCTTCCATTCAAAATGTGTAAACAGAGCAACCTACATATTTCCTGCTTTCTCAGACTTGTTTATATTGCAAGCAGAACACAAATGATTGCACTTTGCTCCTCAAAATGCAGGCCAAAAGGGACTAAAAGAAACTGATCTTAAACCTCTAAATTTTCATCATATTGATAACTGCTGCAGTGGCCTTAGCTATAATGATTATATCCTGCCAAGGATACAACAGCTGTCCAGCTTCCAAAGCTTCAGGGTACTTTATACTCACCCAAACTGTCAGGCAGCATGAGCTGATAAGTTTGGGGGACAAGCCCTTTACAGCTTTACTGCCACTATAGAGTATACTCCTCTGGGTCTTTTGGGGATTGATGGTTCACTTGTGTTGTTCCTCTGCTTTTTTGATCTCTTGGCTTCTTTGACTCTCAAGACACCCCTGGCAAGACTTCACATGAGAAAAATACAGTAGTATCAGAAGTCTCTTTGGTCCTAGCAACATTACCTCTTTTTTTTTCAGATCTCAGTGCTTGGTTTTGTCAAAAGAGAGATCATTTGGTGGAGACAATATGTATCCTTAAATCCAGGTCTTCCCTTCCATCCTTCTTCCAAGGCAGTCAGTCACCACAGATGTATCGGACTTTGCTTGGGGAACAGTTTCAGTAGAGATAAAAGTGCAAGGTGTGTGGGACACCAAGGACAGATGCAAGCATGTAAATATCAAACAGATGCTTGCCTTGATCAAGGTACTCAGCACTCTCTGAATCATCTTCATTTTCTGGGAACTCTTGATTTTGTTACAGACAACACAGCAGTCATGTAGTACATCAACAAGCAAGGGGGGAAACCAGGTCATACCACTTCTGCAGATTAGCCATGTTGGCTTTGGATATAGCCTCACAGCACAATCTTACTCAAAAAGTATCCTACATTCCATTAAAGCAAAATAGTGTGGCAGGCAAGCTGAAAAGGACAAGGACAGACCCTCACACATGGAAACTAGATCAGGGGGGCTTCCAAGATTTGATCCATGTGAGGGGAGCTCTTCAAGTAGACCTCTGACCTCTTTGCCTCCTCTCTGAACAATGAGTTGGCAAGATTCTGTATCAGAACTCCATGCATAAAGGCCTGGAAGACAGATGTTTTTTTTTCTTTTCCTTGGACAGAAATGTTCCAGTATGCTTTTCTACACTTTCCACTTATATCCAGGGTACTTCTGAAGATGCAAAAGGATTTCCACAGGATCATTGTAGTGACTCTTTTCTGGCACATGCAACCATGGTTTTCCCTCCTTCTGGAAATGGCCAGGGCAACTGCTACAAGCTTTCTCACAGACTGAATCTACTCAACCAAGAGCAGGGGTGTTTAATACATCACACCATCAATCAACTTCAGTTGACTGCCCGGATGATAGGGTTTTAATTTCTTTTAGGCACCTGTTTACTGAGGACGTCCATCTGGTGCTAATGGAGGCAAGAAAGCATGCTACTAGAAAATCATATATTAGCAAATGGAAAATGTTTCTTAGCTGGTGCCAACATCATAACCAGCTCCCATTTGGGGATAGTTGTCCTCTGGTTTTACAATATTTGTTTGAGTTACTATCTTATTAAAGTTCAATTATTATCCACATCACCATGTTTGGCCATGAATCCTCCCCTTTTAAGTTATTTGAATGAGAAAATGTTTTTGAAAAGGTTTTACATAAGAGGCCTCCAAGAAAAGAACTAGCCTCATCCTTGGAATCTTGATTAAAGAATCTAACACTTGATCCCTTTCAGCCAGCTAACCTGGCTGATTTAAGATTTTTAACATGGAAAACTGTTTTTATAATTGTCCTGACATCTGCCAGAAGAGTATCTGAGTTGCAAGCTCTTATAGTGAGTCAACCCTATCTCATTTTCAACAAGGACAGGGTTTGTATGAGAACTAATCATTATTTTTGCCTAAAGTGGTATCCAGGCTTACTTCAAGCCAAACTATCCATTTCTCCATTTTCTTTCCTGTACCCAAAAATGTGAGAGAGAAAGGATACTCCATATCTTTGATGTCAAAAGACAACACAAGTACTATTTTGACAGAACTAAGTCTTTCAGATCATCAGATTAGTTGCTCATTTCTTGTGAAGGTAAGACAAAGGAACACCCTGTATCAAAGCCGACTATTTTCAAAAGGTTGTCTAAGGCTATTTTTACCTTTTGTTGTACTCAGTACAACAAAACTATTCCAGATAGGGTCAAGGCCCAGTCTACCAGGGCCTTGGCTTCATCTATGGCTTTTTGGAAATGGTTGGATTCTAGAAGTATTGCAGAAGTTGCAACTTGATCCTATGTACATGCTTTTACAAAAGACCATAAACTTCACTCCTTCTGAAGGTCTAGATCAGGCTTTGCAAGGACCATTAACCAGGGGCTCCTGGATTCTTCTCTTTCCAGCTCCAAAACGAAGTAAGGTAGAGTAATCTACTCATATAGCTAAGGTTACTGCAGCAGTGATCAATATGATAAGCATAGAACAATTGTGTAAGTAAACTTACCGGAACACTAGATGTTTGAATGGTCACTGCTGCAGTAGCTGCTCCCTCACTCCACCCATTTGTTTTTGTATCTTGTTTATGCCAGGGTGTGGTTATTAATTGTTTGTTCTTCCTAGCATTGTCCTTTCAGAGCTCAGCCTTCATCTCTCTCTATAGGCAGGAAAACTCTGAAGGGCTTTGCTCCCACATTTGTCCTTCAATCAGCTTAACTTGAGCCATCTGATAGTTTGGGGCACAGGGAAAGTGCCCTGAAGCTTTGAAACTGGCTGGCTGTTATATCCTTGATGGGATATAACCCATGTAGCTAAGGCTACTGCAGCAGTGATCATTCAAACATCTACTGTTACAGCAAGCTTACTTACACACCTGTACTGTCATGTAAAAATGACTGTTTCTTTTCTTCTTCCCACTAGCTATAAGCATTCCCAGGACTTGTACAGGGGCTTCAGAATGCACACACTCCTATACCTAATTAACTCACACAGCCATCATCCCAGGGAGTCTTTGTTAAAATTAGCTCTTTGAGCTTCAATATGTTCTGTTGGAACTGAAATGTGGCCTTATGCATGGATGCCAATCAAATGTACCTTGGAATCTTCAGACCTTTGGGGAAATCAGTTTGTTACTCCTACATCTTGCTAGGCTGTAGTTACAATGTTCCTTAAATTCTTCATCTGTTCTATTTACAGTTGTATATGTCCAGTATCTTTTTTTAATTCTGAATTAAAATACAATATATAAAGTTGAATTAGAATCTTTCATTATTGTGGGGGACCAAAGTGCTTAGATTCCCATGCTAGTATTTGCTGTCCCTGTACCCCCTAACTAATACAATAAACTCTAAGATTCCTGTAAATGAGGTCAAAGAGAATTCTTACTGTAATAAACACATTGAAAGATTAAAGTTTAGAACTAGTTGGTTTGAAAAGTGGCTATTGGAGCCAGAAGATGCGACAACCATTTTTACTCTATATAACTAAGTAAATAGTTTTAACTATTTTCTTGGCAGTAGCCATAACAGTTAAAGATATCAGATTGCATAAGTACCATTAAACATGCTTTGCATTTCCACTGATATTAATACTCTTTTAGTCTATTACCCAGTTCATCAAGTGTACATTTACAGTTTCCTTCTTTCTGCTCCAGTCTAAAGGTATGAAGTTTAGAGAGGTTGTGAGTTCGTCAGTGATTTATGCATACAATTTTTTGCTGTCTTTCAGCTGCATTATGATACATAAAATAGTTAATTATGAAGGAATCTTTCTTCTCTATTCTTTATTGCTAAATATATGGTTATGGATTTTTTTGGAAAATGCAACAACCTTTATTGAAGAAATTCTGAACATGGATGTTTGTGTGTATTATGTGACAGATGCTTGGCCAGCTTATGCATGAAAAGCTTAAATGGTTCCATTAATATTTCTTCATCCAGTCACCAAAGTTAGACTAAAATGTTATGGCAAAGTGACTTTTGTGCTGAATTTTATATCAGTGTAGGAGATCATTTTGACATTAATACAGAAATTGCTATTCTGCCATTAAAATATAACATTTATAACTTTCTTTTTGTAACTTCACTCCTTTTAAATGATTTGAAACAAATTAAATAGTTCTGGCCTACTCCTTCAGCAATATAATTGAAGTTATATTTTAAAGAGACCTGAGATAGCATTTTCTGTGAATTCATATCTCATGTTGTGATGGTCTGAATGAACACTTTAAGGGTAATGTAGTTTCTAACAATATCCAATAAGTGATATGAAGCTGACACAGAAATACTGAACTGTGTCAACCTAATGTCTTATTTTTTACATTTGAGTGAAATGAATTAGGATGCATTTATAAGAAAACAAGTAAGACTGACTACTGGTTTTTAAGGAATTTTCAATAACCTTATCACACTCTTGCACACTGTTATACAATATAGTCAGTTATTTTTTAAGGCCTGAGATATTCTGGCTGTCAGATAGAATTTGTGAAGTTTAAGGAATTCACTTCTCTGGTAGCCATGATAGTCAGAAACAGTATTTGGCAGGATATTGTAGCTTTCAACAATCTTTATTCTTCTTTCATCTTCTCCTGGTTAGGTGTCGCCACAGTGAATCACCTGTCAGCTCATGACTGGCAGTGGAGTTTTACAGTGTCGAGTTGCCAGCCCGGCACCCAACCTTCCACAGAAGGCACACACATGCACACACTCACACCTAGGGCCAATTTTGAGTGTCCAATCCACCTACAGCATGTCTTTGGGATGTGGGAGGAAACTGGAGCACCCGGAGGAAACCCACGCGACCACAGGATGGACATGCAGACTCCATACAGAAAGCACCCCAGCCGAGGATCGAACCAGAGAACCTCTTGCTGTGAGGCGGCAACGTTAACTGCTGCACCACCGTGGCCGCCTTTCAACAATCTTTATTAAGGTGTCTAAAGCTGAATTATGTATAAGGAGTAAAATTATATTTTGTATTTGACACATTACTGCCGGGTGATGTCTCCAGGTGCTTCTGCAGTTACATCCGACTGACGCCTGTAGGCTTCAAGTATTGCTTTTTTATATTTATATTAATAATTCCAAAACCATGCTACATATAATAATATTTAAAGTGTCATAAATTTCACATTTTCTAAACATCTCAACAAGCAAGTAACACAGACAGAACTGATTAGACTAATATGAAAACTCTCAGCTGGATGAATAAAATGCTGCTGACAGTATGTGTGTAACCTGAGTGGTTGCTGAGATATTATAAGTTGTTTACAAAACATAAACTTAATAGTTGTGTTTACTGTGATTTGTAAAACTGTTTAAGACCAAAAACCTAAAGAAAACTACCACTTTTTTTAAAATAGTTTGTGCTGAAGATTTTGAAATTTTCACTTTTATAGTAACCTCTATGGCTCCAGAGATATGAACAATTTTTTGAAATGTGAGGACATAATTTTATTCTTTCAAAAACCTTATGCTTAGCCAATTGGAAGTTATAGTGCAAATTTCCAGAGTTCCATTGGATGGAATGAGTTAGAGGACAAATTTTTGGGTATGATAATTATCTGGTTTGGAATCATGATAGTTATTGTTTAGGGGGTAATAACAGCATTGATACCAAAAATACATCAAGAGAAGGCTGTCTAAGAGGACATGGACTAGACTTCAGTGAACTATGATGTTACAAGCCAGAAGACAAATATGGTATATTCTGGATGTCATGCACTTACTGATGGAGCGAGGAGATTTTTTCAACCTGAAGTTTTGTTTAGAAGTACAAAAGGTAGGAGGGCTTAAAAGATAATATCTAACAGAGATAGGACTGGAGGTTTTTAACTGGCACATCAGATTTCTTTCTCAAAACCTATCAAAAAATGTCACAGTACTTAAACAGTATGAGGACAGCAACTGAGTCTGGTACAAACTAAATGGCACTGACCTTATAGAGACATGGCTGGGTGTCTTTAATGTACATATCAAGTTCTGCTATAAGACTTAACAGGAGAAGGTAAATATATTATTAGATGCAGATAAGTGAAAAAGTCCACAATCCAGAAATAGGATGGGAAGGGCTGAGACATGCTAAGGCAATTATATCCAGCATCTTTACATATATAAATAGGGGAAAAATAAGGAAACATAAGGTGGTAGCAAGTTAGCAGAATTAGGATATAGGGGGCAAAATGGGTGTTTGTGGCAGGTAAGCTAGTGAGATAGATCAAGAGGGACTAGGGGAAATATCAATTACTGATAGTTCAGTGTATGGCAGAAATAATTTATTGATTTAGTAGGATACTCACCTGATTGATTTTACTGGAGTAGCAGGAGGACACTCCACCTAACTGTACTGGCAAAGCTAATATGCTCCCCTTACCTTAGATATAATTTTATGATGCAGATTGATTCACAAAAGTCATGACTGACAGATGTGATGTTATTAGTTGGCTGTTGGATAAACCAAAGTGCAAGTTCATATAGTTGGCCCTATCTCATTTTACACAAAAACATGTTTTTTTTTAAGAACTAATCATTCTTTTTACCTAAAGTGGTATCCAAGTTTACTATAAGCCAAACTATTAATTTCCCCGTTTTCTTTCCTGTACCTAAAATGAGGGAGAGAAAGGATACTCCATATCTTGAATGTCAAAAATCAAAACAAGTACTATTTTGACATAACTAAGCATTTCAGAACATCACATCAATTGCTCATTTCTTGTGAAGTTAAGATGAAGGGACAACCTGTATCAAAGCAGACTATTTCCAAGGTTAGATGGGAAGATTGGGTGTATCAAGCATTTGAAATACTTCTGACAAATAAAGCTCTGATCAAAATGCTAAGCTGTCCTACAAGTAGGGGAGGGCTCAGAACATAGTAATTTACAAATGGATGATATTGCCCTGGCCTACCTCCGCAGGTCAGGGGAGGCTGTCAGGTCTACTTGGGATACCCTGAGAAAGATGCAGCTTTATCTATAATGGGCAAAATTAGGTGGATAGCACATCACATGGAGGAAGGACTAAACAAAAAGGGAGGATTGGGTTATGAGGGAATAAAATCTGAGACAGAGCACAGTTCGGGCCTCTTTCTCAGTAGACCAGATGAGGTGGCCAGGCCTTCTCTCTCTCTTTATTTTTTATTTATTTAAATTTGTTGACCGGGAGTGTCCGACTGGACGTAGGTCCATTTTCAGTGGAGGCCCAGGGAGAAAAGCTCCACAGTTAAAATAAACAGATAGTATTTACATTGGATTACATAGTGATTAACAATTTACATAGCAATTACTTACAACATATTTACAGATGAAGAACATAGTACATCAGTAGACAACTAGAATTTTTATCTGTGAAGTGCATACCAGACATTAGCAAATGTTACAAGAAGAAGAAGTTTGTGCTGTATAATAAGTACTGGCTTATGAGCATCTGAGCTTGCTATAATCAAGGTAGTTAGTGGAGTGGAAAGAAAGGTAGTGGTTGGATGGGGTGGATGATATTAAGAGTGGGAGTTGCAAGGGCATAGCCAGCATGTTTTTAGTTGTGCTTTTAGTAAAGTTTTCAAGTGGGTGCATGACGGTATGGAGGCAATTGTGGGTGGGAGTGAGTTCCATAATTTGGCTATGGCGCAAGAGAATAGTGCTTCACCAGCAGAGTTATTGGCTTTAGTGATCTGCAAGTGATTTTTGCTGCTGGATCTTAGTGGTCTGGTGGTGTGATAGGGTTGGAGTAGATTCTGGAGGGATGGGACATTTAGTGGATGGTTTACTAGTTTGTGGGAGAGTGAGAGTTGATACCATTGAAGGAGGTGAGGGAGTTCAAGCCAGCCCAGTTCAGCAAGTGAGAGACAGTGGTGACTACGGTAGGATGCCCCTGTGGCGAATTTGGCGATTTTGTTGTAGCAGGTCTCTAGCTTGTTTAGATCACATTGCTTTAGGTTGGTATATATTGGAGAGGCATAAAGTAGGGTGGAGATAAGGTGGGAATTTGCTATTGAAATCTTTGCTGCTTTGGTGAGAAATTGCTTATTTTGTATAACGCTCCTAGTTTTTTGTGGACTTTTTTTATAGTCATGGATATGTGAATGTCAAATTTTAGTTTATTGTCTATTTCCACTCCTAGTAATTTGGTATGTTCAGTTGGGTATATAGTGGTGTTGTCTTTTGCCGTGATGTTAAAGTGAGAGTTGTTTTGAGTATGTTTGGTGGGTTGGAAGATGAGTAGCTTAGTTTTGTTTGGGTTGAGTATTAATCTGGCATCGGATAACCATGTTTCAACAGAGGAAAAGGCTTCCTGTGTGACTTTTTTTTGCAGTTTTGGTAGGGACTGGGCTGAGCAGATGATGGTCGAGTCATCTGCGTATTGTATGAGTGTGCCATGTTTGGTGGCAGAGACTAGATTATTGTTGTAAACCGAGAAGAGTAGGGGTCCAAGGATGGATCCTTGGGGAACCCCTATGGAGACAGGCAGTTGGGGAGATATGTCATTCTGCCATACAACGGATTGTTGGTGGTCAGACAGGTAACTCTGAAACCAGTTGGTGACCGATTGTGAGAAGGATAGTTTATTGAGGACAGAGATAAGTTGTTTGTGTGAGACCATGTCAAATGCTTTAGATAGGTCTATGAAAGTAGCAGAGGAGAGATAGCCATTGTTTTTATGCTGAAGGATAGTGTTAGTAAAGCAGAGTAAGGCAGTGGTGGTGCTATGATTTGGTCGGAAACCATGCTGAGTACTGGAAAGGAGGTTGTTAGTAAGGAGGTATTCTGAGACCTGAGAGTGTATGCATCTCTCTAGTATTTTGGAGAGTGGAGAGAGAATAGCTATGGGGCGGTAATTGGTTAGTTCTGTGGAGGGTCCGCCTTTGTGGAGGGGAATTATATGTGATACTTTCCACAGTGTGGGAGCATAACTTTCTGACAGAGATCGGTTAATCAAGATGTATACTGGGTAGGCCAGAGCATCAGCTGCGATTTGTAGTTATTCACTTGGGAGGCTGTCTGCTGCTAATTTGGTGGGTTTAAGTTTAGTTAAGAGGTTTTTTTTATGTTGGAGGTAGGTACAGGAGAAAAACAGAAGGCAGTGGGGAGATTACTAGTTGAAGGTGTGGGTTGGAGGGGAGGGGGGTTGTGTTGTTTAGCTAGTGATAGTATGGTTTGGGTGAAGTGTGTGTTGAATGAGGAAGCAATATTTTCTTAGGAGTGAGGGATGTTAGGGGGTACTGACTTTACCTGGGTGGAGGATGGAGTTTATGGAGGACCAGAATTGTTTGGGGCTGTGTTGTGAGGAGTCTAGGGCAGACTGGTAGTATTGGGATTTGTCCTGTTTTATCAGCTTTTGACTCTATTGTGTAGTTCTAGGAATTTCTGTCTAGCTGAGGGGTTTTGGTTTTGCCAGTGCTCCCAGGCTTTATCCCTGTTTTTCATTTCTGACTTAGTGGTTTTCTGTAGCCATGGGGAGGGTTGTGCTTTGGTTCTGGAGAATCTTATGTGGGCATGGTAATTAAGGATGTTCAGGAAGGTAGTATTAAAAAATTCAACTGCATCATCTAGACTGAGGTACTTTAGAGGATGCCAGTTACATTCTTTGAGGGATGAGATGATTGTGAGTGGGTTAAAGTTTAGTTTTTTACGTATTTGATGGTAGATGACAGGTTTAGCTTGGTATAGGTATTTTTTGAGTAGGAATGTTGGGGAGTGATCACTGAGGCTATCTGGTAAGCAGCCTGTTATATATGACTGGGGGCTCTTACTGACTAGTATCCAATCCAGGGTAGTGTGCTTGGTGGAGTTTTTATTTATCCTGGTTGGTGACTGGACTAGTTGAGTGAAGCCATGAAGGTGTACATGATGTGTTGGATTGTTGCCAGAACAGGATTGCCAGTCAATATTGAAATCACCTAAGATCTGAACCTGATTGACTTCTATGAATCAGTCTCCAGCGCCATGGACAAGTGTAAGGTGGTCCACACAGCCTATCTAGACCTTGCCAAGGCCTTTGACACCATACCCCACTCTGGAATCATAGATAAACTTACTAAGTTGGGCATTAATCCCTATGTCACCCAATGGGTTGCTAAATGGCTTACTGATAGAACCCACACTGTAAAAGTAGCAGCTCAGACAAGTGACAAGTGCCTCAGGGTTCAGTCCTGGGGCCGCTTTTGTTTGGCATCTACTTCTCTGAAGTACAGGTCAACACTAAGGGACTCTGGCTAACAAAGTTTGTAGATGACTGCAAACTGGGAGCCATTATTGAATCCCCAAATGATGTGGATACTCTACAAAAGGGCCTTACAGAAACAGATGCTTGGTGCCAGAGCCATGGGCTCAAGCTCAATGCCAAGAAATGTATTGTTATCCCCTTTGGGAAAAAACATGTATCCATGAATTACCATATAAGTGGCAGTACACTAAACACAGAAAGTGTGATAAGAGACTTAGGGACACAGTTGGACAGTGGTCTCACCTTTGATAACCACATTGCCACAACAGTCAGGAAATCCTTCTATGTGGCACACCTCATCACGAAGGGCTTTTCATCCAGAAAAAAGGAGGTCATTGTCCCACTGTACTCATCCCTCATTAGACCCATTATAGAATACCCCATTTGGTATGTACCTCTCAAGACATCTGCAACAACTGGAAGGCCTCAGAAATACCTCACTAAAAGAATCACAGGCCTAAAGCAGATGCCCAAAACTCCAGCTATACTCTGTCGCATACTACTCAGAGGCGATCTCTGCTTACCATACAAGGCCATGTCAAACCCAGAGCTGTTGGACATGCTACACTTAAAGAAATCCCAATCCCTCAGAGCTACACGCTCCAGGGATCTAAACCTTGTCATCACAATAAACAAAACATGCTGGAGGGATAGGTTCCTGACCCAGAGACTCTCCAGGCTCTGGAATAGATTGCCCATACATGTCAAGCAGAGTGCCTCTTTGGACCTCTTCAAGAGGAACCTTGACGACTGGATGGGAGAAAGGAAATTCACCCCAGGGATCATGTCAGTCGCCCTGCTAGACAGGGGTCCAGGAAAGTAAATAATGTGGGAAGAAATAGCCAGGGAGCTGTTATGGCTAGGCTTGTATAGGCCCTAGGGCTGATAGCCTAGTACCAACCTATGAACCTATGAACCTATGATATTTTCTTGAGGGAGATGGTGGGTAGACCAGCTGAGGAGGTTTTCTAGGGGAGGGATGTTTTGGCCAGGTGGGAAGTAGCATCCAATTATGTTGATGGTTTTGTTTTGGTTAATTTTGAGGTTGGTATATATTATTTCTTCATTGCCTATTTGTGGAGCTGATCATTTTAAGATCTGGATGTTTAGATGCTGTTTAAATATCATAGCTACACCACCTCCTTTTTTGTTTAGCCGGTCTACTCTTAATATGACGTAACCTGTAGGGAGTATTTGCTCACTGGTAATGTGAGGTTTTAGCCAGGTTTCTGTCAGGATGACTATATCTGGGGAGTACAAGTCTATGGTGGCATGGAGTTCATGGACTTTGTTGGATATACTTCTAATATTTAGGCATAGTAGAAGGAAGTCACTTGGATTTCTATTGGCTGTAATATGGGAGAAGTTGTGGTTTCTATTCGGATTATGAAGATTGGGGTTGGAGATAGTAGGGCCAGGGTTGGGGTGGATGTCTCCACTTAGGGCTAGTTTTGATAAGCATGAGATTATTAGTTTTCTCAGTTTTTGAATGTGTTTGATTATAAGGGAAACTTTATGATTGTGCTCTGTGGATAATAGGTATGGTGGGAGGGTTACTATGTTAAGTTGTAGGGATGCTTTATGTTTGAGTAATATAGTTGGTAGAATATGTGGGGGGTGCATAGGGATGGTTCTTGAGCTGGTGGGGGGGGAGCTGAGTGTGGGTGATGTGAGAAGCAGTACAGTGGTAGTGGTTGAGTGGAGGAATGATGGAGCTTTGGTAGGATGTAAGATATGCAAGGAGAGTGCATGCAGTGAGCATAGGAAAGGTATGCTCTTTCTATAGGTAGCAAAGTAAAGAAGGCTAGATTCGGTGCTCAAAACAGTTCTGTTAGTGTATGGGCAACAGGCTATACTTATGCAGAGTACTAAGGCCTCCTACAGCTGAACAATAATTCTGATGATAGGGTAGGAAATGATTATTCCTCTCTTAAGTGATGGACAAGTATTCGAAGGGATTTAGTAGATAAGGGTGAATGATTCTGTTGAAGGCCGCCCAGGAAGTGTGCAATGATGTGTAAACAATGGAGTTACAGGTGTGATCACTGATAATATAAGGACAATGCATTGGTATGCTATTTGTAAACTGCTGTAGGTACACTTGGTACGGGGCACCCCTTCAGAAGTGGGGTAGCAAGAGAACTCTGCTACTGTAATGAGTGTAGCAGGGTAGTAGGAGGGCACTCTTACCTCCGTGATTTTACTGTGGTGCTGCTGGTATAAACTCATTAGTGGGGTAGCAAGAAAACACTTCCATCGCTATGATTTTATTGGGATATCAAAAAGGCATGCCAACAAAATTTGGTGGGATAGCAGGAGGATGCTTCCTCTTACTGTGCTGCTAACTGCCTGTATTTTTTTAGAAGACATCACTCTCTCCAGCAATTTAGATATAATCAGCAGTTGATCGAAATTGATAGGTAAGAGGCATGATTGGCAGATGTCATACCTAACGGTGAGGACATAAATCCAATTGAAAGTAGTGAAGCAGGATAGAGAAGGTTCTTTGCTATGCTAATCCAAATATCTTGGAATCCAACCTTTATTACAAGTAATATTTATGTATTTTAATATATGCCTTTATTTTTTTTTCAGTCTGCAGCCAAAACAACTTTTAACAGTAGGATTGAAATAATAGGTTACAATAATTTCAACACTTTCTGCAGATGTGCCATATTGAGTTACTAGTGGATACACTACATTTCAGGATAATGCCAACAACTGTGCTATGTATCAGAGAAGTCACTGTACATTATTAAGAATGTAAAATAGTACTAGGGGCTTATGTGATAAGTGGATCAATATCATACAATCAACTTTTTAATTAGTCGAATTTCATATGAACAGACTCACATGATCAACTATTTAAAAAGTTGAACACACATAAAAACTCAAAAACTGCATTTTTTTGTAGGGGCAAGCCCTCCTGCACCCCCCATTAATTATATATATAAAATCCAAGATTGTACTACAGAGGGGAAATGGGCACATTTCCAGATCCCTGCTGTACCGCGATCTCAGGACAGTTGTTTAAGCAAACAGGGGTATATTTGACTTTTTAAATAGCTGAAAATATGAGTTTCATCATGTGAAATTCAACTATTTCAAAAGTCGATCTATTAACGTAGGACTGTGGTACAGCATAATAGCATCTGAAATAAGTCCTTTCCATAGTACAGTATTAAGTAGCATTATTTGTAATGTCTTTTATTAATCTTTTGTTACTGTGCATTGCACTTTGTATAAAGTTGCCTCATGTTTGTGGTGGAGTATATTTATTTTTATTTATTTATTTTATTTTACATTTGTTAACCGGGAAATTCCAACTGGACCAGATCCATTTACAATGGAAGCCAGGGGAGAAAAGCTCCAAAACATTGTTACAAAAAAAAAAAAAAACCAAGAGAAGCAAACTTATACAGTGTTATACAAAGGTTATTTAAATAATAAAGGGTTAGACATTTTGCCAAACAAACACTGAAAATATATAAAATACATTGGAAAAGACATTTTACAGGAGAAACAGTCAGGAATTCCATTTAATGTGCAGGTGTATAATGATTTTGACAAAAAGAGGAGCAATTGCCCACTATGAGAAGTAGGAACTAATAGCCAGAGTTATTGTCTGGGTTTAATACTGTACAGGGTTAAAGTGAGTAGCTTGGAAGTTAGATAAAGAATGGGGGTGATGGTAGAGTAAAGGTTAAGTGATACAAGGACATAACCAGGTGTTTAGTAGATGTGATTTGAGGGAGTTTTTGAATTGTGCGGTGGTAGAGGCAGTGGCCCAAGAATGGGGGAGGGAATTCCAGTTTTTAGCAATGGTGTAGGAAAAGATTGCTTTGCCTACAGTATTGTTTTCCCTGGTGATGCAGAGGAGAGATTTGTCACTAGATCGGAGATGCCAATTTGCAGTGTAATGGGTAAGAAGACTGGATATAGATGGGCCTTTTTCAGGGTACTTAAGGATGTTATATGCAGTAACTAGCTGGTGGTAGTTAAGTAGCTGTGGTAACTCTAGCCATTTTAGTTCTTTTAATGCAACACAGAGATGTGTTCTGTAACTGGAGCTTGTAGCAAACTTGGCTATCTTATTGTAACAGGATTCTAGCTTGTTTAGGTCATTTTTTCTAACATGGGTGAAAATAGGTGCTGCGTTCAGTAGTGTGGACAGAAGATGACTCTGGGCAAGGGTGGCTTTTGCTTGGTGTGAGAGAAAGTTTTTGTGCCTATATAGTGCGCCCATTTTTTGTGAACCAATTTGATGGTTTGTGAGATGTGGATATCAAAGTGAAGATTGTTGTCAATTTCAATACCAAGAGGTTTGGTGTGGTCAGAAGGGGAGATGGTAGTGCCATTCTTAGAGGTGATGGAAAAGGAGAGGAGAGCTTTTGATTTGTTAGGGGAAAATAGTAGTAGTTTTGTCTTATTGGAGTTTAGGATTAGTTGGATACCTGAGATCCATTTTTCTACAGAGTTAAAGGTTTCCTGGGTAAGTTGCTGTAGAATGGTGGGAGATGAGGCAGTGCAGATCAGTGTTGAATCATCTGTGTATTGAATAAGTGTGTCATGCTAGGTAGAGCTATTCAGGCTGTTTGTGAAAATAGAGAAGAGAAGTGGGGCCAGTATAGAGCCTTGTGGGACTTCTACAGTAGTTGGAAGTTGGGGGGATAGTGCTCCTTGCCATTGGACAGATTGTTGTCTGTAAGATAGGTAGCTTCTGAACCAGGCTATGGTAGCTGGGGTGAAAGTTAGTGAGGCTAGAGAATCTAGCAGAATGGAGTGAGAGACTATATCAAATGCCTTTGAGAGGTCCAAGAAAATGGCTGATGTATATTTGTTGTCATTCCTGTGAAGGTTAACTAGATTAGTAAATGAAAGAAGAGTAGTGGTTGTGCTGTGATGAGGGTGGAAGCCACGTTGTGTGGTAGAGAGGAGCTGATGTGTGTTCAGGAATTTCATGACTTGCAAATGGATGCATTTCTCTAGAATTTTAGATAGGGGGCATAAGATGGCAATGGGTCAGTAGTTTGAGAAGTCATAGGAGTTACCCCCTTTATGAAGAGGAATCTTCTAAGATATTTTCCAGAGTTTGGGAATATAGGATTCCTGTATGGAACAGTTGATTAGGATGGAGATGGGGTAAGATAGAGACTCAGAGGCCATTTTTATAAAGGTAGCAGGTAAGTTATCGGCTACATCTTCCTCAGTACTTGGGTATTCTTTAGTTATCCTTTTGAGCTACATCTTCCTCAGTACTTGGGTATTCTTTAGTTACCCTTTTGAGCTACATCTTCCTCAGTACTTGGGTATTCTTTAGTTACCCTTTTGAGCTACATCTTCCTCAGTACTAGGGTATTCTTTAGTTACCCTTTTGAGCTGCATCTTCCTCAGTACTTGGGTATTCTTTAGTTACCCTTTTGAGCTACATCTTCCTCAGTACTTTGATATTCTTTGCAATTTCTATCACAAATAATCCATATCACTGAGGTAACTAGCCTGCCTTAATAGCTGGAGAGTGTCTTGTTTCCATGGGAAGGTATAAGACTGAGATCTGCCACACTTCCTTGCAGAGGTGTTAGCTATACTGTAATGTCAAAGGTTCTACTGTCCTGCACATTGGCATTTGTTCATAGAATATTAGTTGCAGTTAGGTATGGATTAGGAACATTTCTTCTGCCCTTTGGCCATCTGCCAGTGGCTTTATTCAGGTGTGTATTTGGAGCATCCCTACCCCCCCAGACTAGTGCTCTCTACTAAGCCCAAAAGCCTAACCTGGCTACTACTCTGAGTTCTTGGTTTCCATGGGGCTATAAAAAGAGCTGACCACATCCAAGTACCTCCCAAAACTTTGCATAAAAGTGGGGAACAGGGAAAGAATCAGATTTCCTTTCTCCTCTTATGCCAGCTCCAATAGGTTCCAGAGCAACGTAAATGAATTCAAGTCACCTAGATCATAGTCAGGTCTTAATCCATCTACATCAAAGGACTGGTTACAAGTAACACCATTTTAATGCCATGAGAAATCCTTGTTGAGCAGTATAAAGGCCAGGGGTACTATTTTAATACTGTAGAAATATTTCAGTACCTTAGATGTAATGTAAAATTAACACTGAAAGGAGAGTACTGTGGCATAGAACTTCTTTAGAAGTGATAGCACTAACCTCTAAGCTGCACAGTGAAAGTAGCTACATATGAGAATAATATAATGCATAAATAGTGGCAGCATGTAAAAATGAAGGGATGCAGTTCCAAAGTCTACCAACCCTGCTCAAGCTGTGCTTGTGCTGTAAAAGGGCCAAAATGATTAATGTATTATAAAAGGTAATATTTGGTGATCTTTTCTGAATGGCACATGTGAAATGAATTGCTTACTTATCACCTTGTTTAGCTTTTCTCTTACTTCAAGTTTTAGCTACTAGTAAAGATCAGGCTACCTTTTTCTAGAGGCCATAGTACTTGTGCAGGGAAAGGCTACCAGATCAGGAAAAGCAATTCCAGCATTTGTATTTACAGTTTCAACAGTGGTAGTCCAGAGTGCTACTATACTTTACCCTTTTCAAGGGACTCTGGCCTGAATAGACTCTTCACAAGCCATAACTTTTATGAAAAAAAAATCTGATTTCAGATATTTGAAGCCATGCTGCCAAACCCTGCCTGTATATCACTGTCATTTTGATATTTTTCTTTTAAGTGAGCTAGATAAATGTATCAGTGGCACTGTCTGTTTACCTTTAAGATTTTTGATTTGTCAGTCATATTTTGTGTACCCAGTAAAACTAAAAGGGAATAGAGACAGACAATGAAAAGTGTTGATAACAATGGGCTGGATTCTGTAAATTTAGCAGAATCTGGTGCATTATGCTGATATCAGTGGCAAAGTTGTGGATAGCAATGTAATATGTAAATATGCCACAGTAAACTCCGAATATCATGGTGCCCAATGGAGTATGTCAATAGGAAAGGCACAAAGTATATCACTCACAAATAATCCATATGTAATAAAAAATCACTGTCAAAGAATGATGTACATTAACAAAGTTATGGAAAGAATCTCACAGTCCAAGCAGCCTGACAGTCCTAAACACACATCTATAAAAGAGTTTGTCCAGTAATTAAAGACAACTATGGAATATCACTGTAAGTCTATTATTAGTAAAATATACTGCCTATTATTTAGGGATTCTGTCAGATTCCATAATTTTTCTAATAAGAAAATTAATAACAGCAAAGGGCAATCACGGCCACATCGCCACAGTTAACATTAGCCAACAATGGGTACAGGACTTGTGTGGGGAACACAGGGAATTCACACACCTAAGGAAAGTGGGAGAAAGAAAAGAAGATGTAGGGTAAGGGTGAAGATGAGGCACACGTGAGGGGGAGATTGGAATAGGAAAATCTGAGGGAAAGTCAGAGTGGCATGGCCAATGTTTTTTTTATTTTTGGTGGGAATAGGCTGCACTTTTTTATTTTTATTTTTTTTTAAGACTAGAAGGAATGGTAAAGATAGAGAAAGACACAGTAGGTATAACCACA
Organism: Protopterus annectens; assembly: GCF_019279795.1. Lineage (NCBI taxonomy): Eukaryota > Metazoa > Chordata > Ceratodontiformes > Protopteridae > Protopterus > Protopterus annectens. Next base: position 454,136,288 of record NC_056733.1, on the reverse strand, counting down.
GAACAAATACCACAACACACGACAGACAAAGATTGGAAAAAAACACAGTAAAAACAAACAGCTAAGTTACACAGACAGTACAATACACAACAGAGGCAATGGAAAGTTGTTAAACAGGGTAGGAATACTAGCCATGGTGGAATCCAGAAAAGACAGATCTACCTATGCACTATCACATTACAACATGTTGCAAATTGTGTGGCCATCATATCTGGATGTGTATGACCAATGGTAGATGTGTGTTGTAGAGTAATAAATAAGTATCAGAGTACACATCGGATAAATAAACACATACCTAAGTAGTTTGTCAACAGTGCAATACACATTGGATAAATAAAGATGTATACAATCTGTCTATCAGCAGTGCAAGTGTAAGCCAAGCAACATCACAAATGAGCAAATGCAGATATAAGAATGCTATATTACTCCAGTAGAGGACAGAAATAAACTTTGACCATACATGTGAAAAGGCAAACAACCAATCACAGTGCCAAACAGCAGTAGTGCAGAAAAGCAGCAAAACTAGCTGCTATCTATACAAGTAGGTATATACAACCTAAACAAATGTACAATGGAATACATATATGTGATGCACATGCCATGTAAAAGGTAACACACAGGTGTAGGTATACATATTTGACTGTCAGTGAACTAAATGGAATGTACATGGAAACAATGTCAATACACATACACATGCCAATAACATATAAGAATATTTGCACCAATCTAACACTACAGCTTAAAAAATATATCAGGTTGTGCACATGAATTTCAACAATGTACACCGGTTAACACACAAGTATAATGAGAACAATGATGTACTGCAAGCAATAGCCAGTGACTTGTGTGCAGATGTCCTGTATTTGTAAAATGGCCATACAGTTAGCACATGTTGACCATGTCTACAACATATTATAGGCTAATGGGCAATAAATGTGACAGAGGCAAAAATGTCTGCAAAATATATTGTGTAAATATGAAGGAGGAAGAGAGGTGGACAACCTGTGCCCACATCAGGGAAGACAATGATAAAGCAGGACAACAAGATAAGGCTAAACATTGCAAATGCAACATTGCAAATGCATGGTTATACCACACAGGGGGCTGTTGAAGCCAATATGAAATATATTTAAGCAAATGTGTATCACATGGGCAGACTGGATTGCTGATGTCCACGAAAATTGACATATAAAAATCAAACATACACAATAATGTCCAATCATGTAACATCAACAGACATAGGTATGCAAGCTTAAGAATTTCAGTCACATACACATATACTGTCATGCCAAGGTGGAATAAACATCTGCAGGTGTATGTCATGCACCCTTCTCAGTGAGCAGAAGACACTCCAGAGAGCATCACTACAGCACATCAGCTATAAGTCAGTGAATGCTCACATGTTAAAGACAGAAAGGTATTTCAGTATGGATCAGACTATGTGCAAAAACATGTACAATCATCAGTTTATGTGTACAAACATTGCTAAAGGTGTGAACTTATGTGAATAAGGAATAGATAATGTTAAACTGGCATTCAGTGCCATCAGAAAAGAAGGACTGCACATAGATATGATATACCTGTTTATGACCGCACATGGCATTAACATTTCCAACACATGGCACACAACAACACATCATACTAGTGGGGCAGCATGACAACTGTCACTCAAAACACATAGCCAATGACATATCCTTCTGTTGCACATACATGTTATAGCAATACATAAATCCTAAACATACCACAATGGCAATGCTGGACTATGGACAACATGTGTTATCTGGCAGTTTATCTCAGTAAAACACATTTTACAGGGTAATTGTTGCAGTAGTAGCTGCAGGTTAACTTCCACAATGCATGGACAGCTGAATGTGAGAGAAAGTGCAATGTGTTAATGTGTGCCATGCACACTTTGAAACATTAGCAGTCACACAACAATATCTGCATGGTATGTTTACACATGTAACTCATAAGTACTGCAGCTACATGTTATGCATACACAACAGTGCATATACGGTCCATTCAATTATATAGCAAACAGCACTGAATGAGTTGACTATAGCCTGTACCATGTCCTGGAAAAAACTGTCCTTCATGTCCCTTATCTGTGTAAAAAAACAAATCTATCACAACTTTCTAGATCTGCTCCAGATAATCATCTCTGTGTTGTTCCTTGCATTATTTCCTCTGGGGAGCAGCAGGCATGATGGCTGATATTGGTGTGGGTCCAGCTTCCTCATCATCATCCTCATCATTTGATGGCCATCATCATATGAGGACTCCAGTAGTGGTCTGGCATGTGATTGCCATCTATGTCTGATTTGTGATTGTCCACAGGTCCCATGCTCTGACAAGATGAATCACAAAAGAGGAAAAAAATTACACATGCATACCTGATACTACCTGTCTGCATAACATACCCACTGTGACACAATGAACAGGCAGAGAACAATCCTCGTGAAATGTTAAAATATGTTATGACCATAGTCCAGTGTACTACCATATGCAATGTACATCAGCAGTCAAAATCATAACAATGAAAAGCAAATATCTATCATGCCACACATTCCAATAAAGCTGAACTTAAAATTAACTGCAGTCTCTAACTCTACAACAGAAGGAGGAAACTGATGCGGAATAAGGTAAAGTCCCAGGACTGAAAAAAATTCCCTTATCAGCCTCAACAAAAAGGTGAGATCCCTCATCAAATCCTCTAAAGCTAGCTATGAAAGCAGAATTGCAGCAGATAGTAAAGACAACCAAAAGGCCTTCTATAGTTATGTAAAGAATCTCCATGGCAATACCCAGATTTGCCCTGAGCTACTGCACAATAGTACCGCCTGTAGTGAGCCAACAAATATTGTCAGTATACCGGCCGACAGATACAGTGCCAACTTTACCCCTACCCCCCCACAAAGGTCCAATCACAATACCAGTAGATTGCCAGGCACCCAGTATTACTGCTGCACATGTTAAAACAGCACTGTCCAAGGCCAAGAATACAGCTTCTATGGGACCTGACAATATCCCTGGCTGTGTTCTACATGAACTACAGAGTGAACTGGCACATCACCTGTGTGCCCTGTTCAATCACAGCCTCACCTTAGGCTTTGTCCCTACCAAATGGCTCACTGCTACAGTCATCCCTCTCCACAAAGGAGGAATGACTACAGACCCTGGGAACTATCGCCCCATTAGCCTAATGAGTCTGATATGCAAAGCTATGGAATGCATAATCATAGACCTAATAAACAAGGATATAGGAAATCTCCAAACTCTGGATCCCACACAGTCTGATTTTGTGAAGGGTAGATCATGCCTGCTGAAATTGGTCGACTTCTTTGAGTCAGTCACCAGAGCTGTGGATGAGGGCAAGGTCGTTCATACAGCCTACCTTGATCTGGCCAAGGCTTTTAAACCATTCTCCGCTCAGGAATCATAGAAAAACTTACTAAGCTAGACATCAACCCCTATATCACTAGGTGGGTTGCAAACAGGCTCACAGATAGAACCCACAGTATGAAAGTAGCTGACTCCAAGTCAGACTGATGACTAGTCGTAAGTGGAGTCCCACAGGGTTTAGTCCTGGGTCCTCTCCTGTTTTGTATCTACTTGTCTGAAGTCCAGGCCAACATGAAGGGACTCTGGCTGACAAAGTTTGCAGATGATTACAAGATGGGAGCTATTATCAACTCCCCAAGTGATATTGACATCATACAGAATGGCCTCACTGAGACCAATGACTGGTGTCAGAACCATGGCCTTAAACTCAATGCCAAAAAATGTGTTGTAATTCCTTTTAGGAAAAACCCAGTTCCCATGAATTACCACATTGATGGTAGTCCACTGAACACAGAAAGTGTTATAAGAGATCTGGGAACACAGGTTGTCAGCAACCTCTCTTTTGATCACCACATTGCCACAGTGGTCAGAAAGTCCTTCTATTTGGCACATCTCATTACTAAGGGTTTTGCATCCAGGAAAAAAGAGGTCATTGACTCCCTCTACTCTTCCCTCATTAGGCCAATCATCGAGTACAATGCCCCATTTGGCATGTATCTCTCTAGACACCAGCAACAACTGGAGAGGCCACAAAAGTACCTCACAGAGAGGATCCTAAGCCTTAAACACTTGTCCTATATGGACAGACTCAAAAAACTCCAACTATTCTCTGTCTCATATCACCTACTTAGAGGCAATCTCTGCTTGACTTACAAAGCCATGTCTGACCCAGCTCTGTTAGAAATGCTACATCTAAATAAATCCCAATCCCTCCACATGACACGCATCAGACCTCATCCTCATTACCACAATTAACAGAACATGCTGGAGAGACAGATTCATAACCCAGAGACTGCCCATGCTATGGAATTGACTTCCCATACATGTTAAGTAGAGCACCTCACTGACCCTCTTCAAGAGAAATCTTGATGAGTGGATGGGAAAGAGAAAATTCACCCTGGGGATAACTCCAGTGGCTCTACTCAACAGAGGCACTGGAAACAAAGGTCGGGTGGCAGTATGCAAAGGTAATCCTATGGCTAGGCTTGTAAAGGCCCCAGCACCATTAGCCTAGTACACACCTATGAAACTATGAACTAGTAGCCTGCAAAATGAAAATATACTGATGATGGTTCCTGATTATGAAATTGTGCAGCGAAAAGTGCCTGTTTGTACAAATATCCACAAGCAGAGGATTGTAACAAGAACACCCAAGATGTTGTAGGCAGATGCAGTACCAATGCTGAATTAAAGGGCATGCCACACAGTCTGCCAACAACAGTGTGAGCACTGACACAGCAGAAAACCATTCAATCAACACTAAAGATTGGTCACTGTGAAACTACAAGTTTACCAACACATGCATTATAAGCAGCAATCAAAGCACTACAGACATATGTAAAACATCCACCTCAGAATATGTGTGACAAATACACAATCCCAGCTATCATTTAAGTTCTGGCCTACATTTCAAATACTATCATTAGAAGACTTGGCTTGCTGCTAACTGGTATTTCAACATATTTGTATTTCAATCAGACTTATAAGCACAGGCACAGTGTGATTATTGCACTTACCTTACTGATGCATGATGGGCATTCCAGCATTCTTAGCTATATACATGGTAATGTAAAATATTCAAGCCTGTAACGAAATCAGAATACATAGGTGGCACAGTGGTGCAGAAGATAGTATTGTTGACTCATAGCAAGTGATTTTCTGGTTTGATTTGTGGCTGGAATGCCTTCTGTGCAACATCTGCATGTCCTCCCTGTAATCATGTGGGTTCATTTGGGTGCTCCAGTTTCTTCCAACATTGCAAAGACATACAGTAGGTGGATTAGACACTCAAAATTGGCCACAGGTGTGAGTGTGTGGTGTGGATAAACAATTGCGGCAGGGCTAGCTACCTGATGGTGTAAATATTGGCTCTAGATGATCGTCACTCGAAGTAACATCCTGACCCCTTAACAAAACAGAAAAATTAAACAACGTACCTATCTCTCTCTGCTGTTCTTCAAGCCTGTGCATCTGCTCAATGCACAGTGCATGACATCGGGTCCTGTTCTCATCACCCACAAAAAGAGAGCAATTATGAATGATGTAGTCCTCAAATTACAGGGACGTACATTGTTAATACCAGGTTCGAAAAATGTAAATTTTGAAGAACGTGAGAGAATTACCCTAAGTTTAGCAATGTCACACACACACACAGGCCTTTACACCTTCAAATACAATTGAAGGACATGATATTCAGACCCGCAGCTCTAATCTGTTTTTGCGCTCTAACACTGACACTTACCTGCCTAGCTAATCTACCTTGCCTGAGAGGGTGTGTTGCGGAAGCAGAGAAAAGACTTGAGGTTACAAGTGTACAGGGATGGGTTACTAATATTGATCATGGCTTAGGATTTTTAAAATGACAATATGCCAGTAAATAATTTGCAAGAATGTATTCATGTCAGCACTGTAGTCAAATCTAGTGACAACAATTGAAAACTTTCATCCCTCAGACAGTGGGATGGTGTCATGCATTACATAGCTTCTGTTAACAGAGACATAAAAGGTGATGTACATTAGGGACACAGTAAGATATGTGGGAAAACTACATTTACAGATATCCCTTGGCAAAGTCCACATCCCAAATCAAATGTATACATCACTATATCTCCCTGATCTGCATTTTAACTGTAAGTTTGACCATCTGACTCCCCTCAAAAGATAGGATGTAGCTGTTGCAGTAAAGTTAACAATGAATGACAAAACCACACTTGATAGCACTTTTAAAAACATTACCATATTCTACAAAGCTGTTTGTCAGACATATAACAGTCTGTTGCAAGATACTCACATAACCTTGTACTTAAAGAGATACTGTCAACAGAAAATTATGGATTATGAAGACATTTGTAGAAATGTAATGAATAACCAAGCTTTTCTTAACCGTGCATAAAATAGACATTAATATCAATATAGCGATACACTCCCGGTCAACAAATTTAAATAAATAAATAAATAAAATAAATAAATAAATATGTAGTGATGTATAGAAAAATATTCGACAATGTGTGAAATACACAAAGATAACAATATAATGATATATTTCCCCTATGTGGAGTTGAACCCATAACATGTCAAAATACAGGTATGCTAGCCTGTTCTTTACAGGCCAAAGTAACAAGAAGCAGAAGCACAGGTTTTCTCTTAACAAAGAATAGTGAATGAATACGCAAACTTCTGACACAATTGGCTAAGCTTCTGGTGTCATTCAAAGGGGATCCAGTATCTGTCTGCCTGGGACGACATGATCGACAGACCACGAAGCTTTGCCAGAGATGGTCTGCACCTGTCGCCCCTGGGATTCAGGTTATTGACTAAGGCTCTTGCCACCCCTATAGTGCCTTTTTTAGGCAAAGTTCAAAGGACAAAACCATCACCGTAACAGGTACAAGCATGCAAAATCTGAAGGTAATGCTACTCAATGCTAGAAGTCTAAACCTCAAAATGCACTCTCTCAAGGCACTCCTAAAAATGGAGAACATTGATATCTGTGCAGTAACTGAGACCTGGTTCAAGGCTCCAGAGAGCACCTCTGCAATACCTGGCTACAACTCTTACCACACTTTTTAGCCACCAAACCAGGAACGAAACACTAAAGGTTGAGGAGTGTCAATATTCACCAAGGATATTCACACCACCAGGCTAGTTGCCCAACACAATGCATCTGAAATTCTCTGGGTGCAACTGACACTAGGTAAGACTGCAATCCAAATTGCAGCTTTCTACAGATCCCCCACCATACCCCAAGTTTCTCACTACACCTTTCTAAACATACTGGAAAATATTAAGCCAATCTGGTGGTCCCCTGCCATAAACAAACTTTACAACAAAAGAAAGAAACTGTTGCAGAAAAGAGGAAAATCCCAGGATGCAAAAAACTCCCTTACCAGCCTCAGTAAGAAACTGAGATCCCTCATAAAATCCTCCAAAGCTAGTTACAAAAATAAAATTGCCAAAGATTCCAAAGACAACCGCAAGGCATTCTATAGTTATGTCAAGACTCTAAATGGCAATACTCAGATCTGCTCTGAGCTAAAACAGAATGACATTAAATATACTGATTCCAAGGGTATTGCCAATATCCTATTCAGTGCCAACTTCACCCCCCTCTCACCCCTAAATGGCCCATCTCAATACCAGAAGATTGCCAAATTCCAGTAATAACGGCCACACAGGTAAAAAACGCACTCTCCAAAGCTAAGAATGCAGCATCCATGGGACCAGATGACATCCCGGGCTGTGTACTACGTGAACTACAATATGAACTGGCACCTCACTTAAGTGTCATGTTTAATCATAGCCAAACCTCAGGTTTCATGCCCACTGGGTGGCACAGAGCTACAGTTATCCCACTCCACAAGGGGGGATCCACCTAGGATCCAGGAAAACTACCGTCCCATCAGTCTGATGAGCCTTATCTGCAAGGCCGTGGAGCGCATTATCATGGAACTTATAAACAAAGACATTGGCAACCTTCAAACACTGGACCCCACCCAGTTTGGGTTCGTGAAGGGCTGATCTTGTCTCCTGAACCTGATTGCCTTCTTCGAATCAGTCTCCAGAGCCATGAACAAGGGTAAGGTGGTCCACACAGCCTATCTAGACCTTGCCAAGGCCTTTGACACCATCCCTGCCTCTGGAATCATAGATAAACTTACTAAGCTGGGCATTAATCCCTACATCACCCAATGGGTTGCTAACTGGCTTACTGATAGAACCCACACTGTAAAAGTAGCCGACTCCAAATCCAGCTCCAGACAAGTGACAAGTGCAGTACCTCAGGGTTCAGTCCTGGGACCGCTCTTGTTTGGCATCTACTTCTCTGAAGTACAGGCCAACACTAAGGGACTCTGGCTAACAAAGTTTGCAGATGAATGAAAACTGGGAGCCATTACTGAATCCCCAAATGATGTGGATACTCTACAAAAGAGCCTTACAGAAACAGATGCTTGGTACCAGAGCCATGGGCTCAAGCTAAATGACAAGAAATGTATAATTATCCCCTTTGGGAAAAAAACATGTATCCGTGAATTACCATATAGGTGGCAGTACACTAAACACCGAAAGTGTGATAAGAGACTTAGGGACACAGGTGGACAGTGGTCTCACCTTCGATAACCACATCTCCACAACAGTCAGGAAATCCTTCTATGTGGCACACCTCATCACTAAGGGCTTTTCATCCAGAAAAAAGGAGGCCATTGTCCCACTGTACTCATCCCTCATTAGACCCATTATAGAATACAATGCCCCATTTGATATGTACCTCTCAAGACATCTGCAACAACTGGAAAGGCCGCAGAAATACCTCACTAAAAGAATCACAGGTCTAAAGCATATGCCCTACACTGACCACCTTAAAAAACTCCAGCTATACTCTGTCGCATATTGTCTACTCAGAGGTGATCTCTGCTTAACATACAAGGCCATGTCAAACCCAGAGCTGTTGGACATGCTACACTTAAAGAAATCCCAATCCCTCAGAACCACACACTCTAGGGATCTAAACCTTGTCATCACAGTAAACAAAACATGCTGGAGGGATAGGTTCCTGACCCAGAGACTCCCCAGACTCTGGAATAGATTGCCCATACATGTCAAGCAGAGTGCCTCTTTGGTCCTCTTCAAAAGGAACCTTGACGATTGGATGGGAGAAAGGAAATTCACCCCAGGGATCATGTCAGTCACCCTGCTAGACAGGGGTCCAGGGAAGTAAATAGTGCAGGAAGAAATAGCCAGGGAATTGTTATGGCTAGGCTTGTATAGGCCCTAGGGCTGATAGCCTAGTACCAGCCTATGAACCTATGAACCTATGAACTTTATTGGTCATTATATTGTACAGAAATAACAGCTATCACCACATAAATGAAAACGTGTAAGGAGTCAGACAGGCATTCCTCTTGGCTTAAACAAATGGGCTGTAACAAAAATGTTCATTTTATCAAGAGGAATGAAGTAAAGAAGTTATTTATGACTTACTATTCACATATATACAGGTACAGTAGGTGATACTTTCATAGTGTAATGTTTGACTATGAAATGCCTTGTCATTAGTGAACAAGGCGCTATAAGCATTAGTGATATACAACTATATTGGATGTGTGAAATGAAGTTGTTATATGCTGGAAAACATATATACATCTACAATGTTCAGTATTATGTACATTATAAATATTAGTAAATAAATTAACAGCAAGGGAATAGAACCCATACTTATATGGAGAGCAGTCATCACATTGTCTTAATTATCCAGCTGAGCTTATTGTTAGAATAGCTACTGTATGGTTATAAAACTCACGCTGGTACTTTATTTAAAGTGTTTTTTGCTGTTGTGACTGTGATTTTATGTACTTTGAATTTCTAGTACTACTGTATTTTATAGCATATGCTAGTTTCAGACTTGCTGAATCTAGATTGTTTGATATCACTTGGGCAGAAAAATCAGGTCTTCACTGAGATACTGAAAGATCTAAGGCATCAGTTGTTTCCAACTAACAATAAGTGCCTGTTTTTGCTCTTATATTGCACTTTTAATTTGCATTTGCATCTACTCTCTGTTTGAATTGTCTTAACTGTTTGTCACATTTTACTATATGCTGTACTAGTTCAACTATAGCATAGACCATTTCCAGGGTTGCTATTTCTGGGTCTGTTTTGTAACTTCTGAGCTTGAAATTCAAACCATCTTTGTTGTTGAAGGCCCTTCTACACCCTTTGGGAGAGGAGAGTGCTGTCTGGGTCCCATCTAATCGAGGGTGATTGGACTAGAGCTCAGACAGAGTGTCCTTATTGGCTAATTTGAGTTAAAAGGGTTATTTTTTGTTTTATTTAAGCCCCACGTTTGCACTTGTTTGCATGTAACACACCATTGTGCACTGCCGCATAGCGGTGGTTACCATTGGTGGTTATAGATGCAAATGTTTTGCTTGTTAAATTTTCCCTTAGCACTTTGCGTGTGATCCTCCAGATGTTTTTCACAGCCCTGCTCTACTGTCAGGTGGAACACTAAGCCTAGCCTCAGAGGTACCAACACACATCTCACCCACTTGCCATTCCTAAGTTGGACCTCTTTTCCTGACCATATAAAAGTTTACCTAACACTATGGATGGACAATTTCCCAGAGTTTCTCCAGCCAGCTTGGTTGACATGGACATCCTAAGGCAGTGTAGCAACTGCCTCATGTTCACCGACAACCCTCTACTCCTAGTCTACATAAACTCAACATGTGACAGTGCAACTATATCAAGAACTTTGAATCCATGCTCTCTCATACACCATTCAGTGGCTATGACAATGAGCAGTTTGTCATTAGCACACCTCACCTCCTACTCCACCCAAACCCACATCACACATGCCTACATATGCGGAGGTCCTCACCAGAAACATACGTAAACACCAAAGACCTCCCAGACACAAACACAAGCATGTTACACATAATACTTCCTCTGCAGAAAACAATACACACAATAGCTCACACCAGTATCTCACCTGTCATGCCCTTAAGGCAAACCACAAAACCTAACATATTAGTCATAGGTGATTCCATCGTGAGACACACAGATGTCCCTTTCACCAGGCTGGATAAGGAAAAGGTCAGGTGCCAGGATATGCCATATCACAAATGCACTCAAATCTCTCAACAACAGGTACTGTAATGACACTGTCATAGTCCAAGTTGGTGTGAAAAACTTGAGACGTACCTCTCTGAACTATATGAAGAGAGACATGACTGAGCGCCTGGACTATTTGTCAAATGCAGGTATGTCCATAGCCGTAAGCATCTTTTTACCTTCACTTAGGTTAACACCTCAGTACAAACAGAAAATGATTGATTTCAATAACTGGCTTAGTTTCTGGTGTCTTTCTAAGTGGATCCAGTATCTGTCAGCCTGAAATTACATGATCGACAGACTGGGATGCTTTGCCAGAAATGGACCTCATTGGTCACCCCTAGGATTTCAGCTACTGGCTAAGGGTCTTGCCACCCCCATAGTGCCTTTTTTAGGCAGTGGCTCAAGAACAGAATTCTCAATGCAAAAACTCCATCTAAAAACAACCTCAAGATTATGCTGCTAAACGCTGAGTCTTAACACGAAACTGTACTCCCTGGAAACGGTTCTCACCTTGGAAGATGCAGACATGTGTGCAGTCATGAAGACCTGGTTCAAGGCTGTGGAGAGCACTCCAACCATACTGGGTTATACCTCCTTAGACACGTTCAGACCACAAACTGAAGGCTTGAAAACTAAAGGAGGCGGTGTATCAATATTTAGTAAAGATAAATACACCTCCAGATTGGCTAAACAGTATGATTCCCTGGAGATACTTTAGGTGCAATTAACTGTTGGTAGGACACCTATTCAAGTCATTACAGTTGCAAGAGTACCTCCATGAATCAGGACACCCAATCTGCCTATCTGGATCTACTTGAGTCTATCAAGATACATCCAAACACCATGTTTTTTGGTGACTTTACCTACCGATCCATTGAATTACTTGCGCTCAAACTTACTTGCCCAAAGGTTCCTCAACTTCATTAACTCGAATACCCTGGACCAGCTGGTTGACACCCCACAAGGGGTGCCAACATTCTGGATCTGGTGCTTACCAACATGGGGGACCACTGTAGCTCTCCCATTGTGAAGTCTTCCCTGGTGAGATCTGACTACAAATCAGTCTCATTTGAAGTAACTATCACAACTGACACCCCCCAAGCAGCAACTAAACTAAAAAACTTCACCAAAGCAGATTATAACCTCATACAGGATAGTATAAATAGCTTCACTGCCCCTCCCCCCCTCAGATGGAACTGGCAACTATGCTGAGTTCTACATCAATGCTTTATACAAACACATGTATAGTTGCATTGACTCAGCCATACCTGATAGGACCAAAACAAGATCCTCAAAGAAGAGAAAACCTTCCTGGTGGACAAGTGCCATTAACAGGCTTTGCAATAAGAGGAAGAAATTGCTATCTAAGAGTAAGAGGGAGTGAGCCCTAAACTGGAAACACTCCCTTCTCAGCTTAAACAAGTGAATAAGACTTCTTGTGAAGTCCTTCAAAGCAAACTGTGAATCCAAATTAGCCTCCTCAACTAAAGACAGCCATAAGACATTCTTTAGTCACATCCATAACCTAAAAGGAAACACTCAGATTTGTGCCGAACTGGTAGTTAATGATTCCACATATACTGAACCTGTGGACATAGCTAACCTGCTGGCAGACAGGTTCTGTGAAAACTTCACTCCCCTGTTCCTGCCACATATACCTCATGACATCCCTACCACCTGTTCCCTACCTTGTATCTCTACAAATCAGGTCGTAAATACCCTCTCTAAGGCCAAAATCACAGCCTCCATGGGACCTGATAGCATCCTAGGCTGTGTCTTACATGGGCTCCAACAACTAGCAACACCATTGGATACTCTTTTCAATCATAGTCTAAGCACCGGCTTCATCACAGCTGAATGAAAAACAGTCACCTTTATTCCCTTGTACAAAGGTGGTACTTCCACTGACCCCAAGAACTATTGACCTATTATCCTGATTAGCCTTATCTGTAAGGCCATGGAGCAAATCATAATGGACCTTATCAACAAAGATACAGGTAATCTTCGAACACTTGACCCTACTCAGTTTGGATTTGTCAAAGGGAGATCATGTCTGTTAAACCTGGTGGACTTGTTTGAGACAGTTATCAAGGCCCTGGATGAGGGGAAATCTGTGCATACAGCCTTCCTAGACTTAGCCAAGGCATTTGACACTATCCCCAACTCAGGCATCATTGACAATCTCATGCAGCCAGGTATCAGCCCTTATATCTTTAGATGGGTCACTAAATGGTTCACTGATAAAACCCTTATAGTTAAAATAGGGGAGTCCACCTTCAACAGCAGACCTGTAACCAGTGGTATTCCACAGGGATCAGTCCTGGGACATCTACTGTTTGGAATCTATTTCTCCAAAGTACAAGCAAAACTAAAGGTCTGTGGCTGACAAAGTTTGCTGATGACTGCAAACTAGGAACAGTCATAGAATCTCCAAACCTACAAGAGGATCTTACACAGACAAATGATTGGTGCCAAAGTCATGGCCATAAACTCAATGCAAAAAAAGTATTATCATCCCTATTGGTAAGCGAGATGTTCCTGCTAACTATCACATCAATAGCAACACCTTAAGTACACACTCAGTGGTGAGAGACCTGGCCACACTAGTTGACAGCAACCTTACCTTTGACTATTATGTCCCCACAGTGGTGAGAAGAGCATTCTATTTCTCATCTCATAAGTAAGGGCATTGCCTCCAGAAAAAAGTTATTATAACCTCCCTGTACTCTTCCTTCATCAGGCCAACAACTGAGTACAATGCCCGTTTTGGTATGTACCTTTTGATGCACCTGCAGCAATTGGAGACACCACAAAGGTTCCTCACGAGGAAGATTCAAGGTCTTCAGCATCTGTCCTGTGTGGATTGTCTGAAATCACTGTCCCTTTATTCTGTTTCATACAGACTATTCTGAGACAGTCTCTGCCTTGCATACAAGGTAATTGCTGACCCTGCTATACTGGAAATGCTGCATCTCCATAAGTCCAATGGTACATGGTCTACTTGCTCTAAAGACCTTAACATGGTATGTAACATTAATAGAACCTGCTGGAGAGACAGATTTGTCTCCCAGAGGTTACAACATCTTTTTAACAGACTCCCTCTTCATATCAAACAGAGCACCTCATTGGCCCTCTTCAAACACAGTCTGGATGATTGGATGGGTAACTGTAAATTCACCCCGGAGGGTTCTACCTGTGTCCCTCTTGGACAGGGGCAAGAGGCGCTGATCATGGAAATAAGGGTAGAACTTGGCTAGGCTTGTAAGGGCACTTGGGCCATTAGCCTACTAACTTCCTATGATCCTATGTAACTGATATATTTGAGACACAGCTATATCTCAAGATACTGTTGGAATACTTAGGTATACATAACATAATGACACTTACTGTAGGCATCCACTAGTTGTCTGCACACCTCAATGGACCTCCAATGAAGCTTCACTGTATCATTGAAATACAAGTCATCATAGTGGTGGTGAACCTGCATTCCAGTCTGGCAGATCCCCATATGCCATTGATGGTCACTCACAATCCAGTTCCAAATATTAATCATTGCAAAGTTCCTTTGCCTGACTTTCATCCAATGCTCCAGTCCAGCATAGATGGTCTTCATCTGGATAGTCTCCTCCTCAGTCCAATTGGGGGCCTGGACACATCAAAGCCTCCTGGAAGTAGCCATCTTGATAATGCTGATATTCCAATGGAAAATGTAGTCAGATTTGAAAATTGCTTACTGAGTTCCCACTCAGTCCCCAGAATGCAATGCCCGATCTGTAAATGTATCAAAATCAATATTTAAAAGTAAAACTTATATCATGTTATTAGATCACTGGAAAATAACTGCACATGCTATAGATGATACCATTTATTGATACCTATTAGGTACTTGTGTGGAGCACATTTCCTGTTATGCCAAGCTATTGGTTAATGCACCAGATTTTGAGAAATTATGTGAACATGCTCAAATGGGATTCAAAAACCTGGAATTTTAATGAATCTCATTAATTATGTGTGACATAAATAGTACTCAAAAGATGGATGCACATTAGGTGCTCTTACTTTTAAATATATCTGAGTCATAGATAGCTGATAAGGTAAATTGGCACTTGCTAGCCTTTCTGTTTTGGAAGAATATTGCCTATATTAACATTCATTATTCTTAAATTTATCTTTTTAGTAAAAACTAAATGAAAACTCCAGTCAGGCTAGAATTTTCAATGAATGACCTCCCAAACCTCCTGTGTCAGAGGCACATGGGATATATGCCAATGGTCCTTATGAACATCAGGTGCTTCAATTATTATTATGATTAATCATGACTTTTACATTTGAAGTAATTTTAATGGACAATTTCAGGCCAAACCCCACTAGCTATGGATATGCAAACCTCAGCCTTGCTATGACCTCATCAGCATAGCACAAGCAGAGTGTTTAACTAAGCAAAAGAAACACAGAGTTGTTATACCCAGCTGATGTCCATTATCATTAGGGTGACTAAAAAATATCCCAAATAACAAATTAAAACAAAAAGTGAGGAGGTCACACTGAAAAAACAATCAATAAAAACTAAATGAAAACTCCAGCCAAGCTAGAACTTCCAATGAGTGACCTCCCAAACCTCTTGTGACAGAGGCACATGGGATATATGCAAATGGCCCTTATGAATATCAGGTGTTTCAGCTATATGGTGATTCTGAAATTGTCCATTAGAACGACTTCAAATGTAAAAGTCATCGGCAATCAGAATCGCCATATAGCTGAAACACCTGATGTTCATAAGGGCCATTTGCATATATCCCATGTGCCTCTGTCACAGGAGGTTTGGGAAGTCACTCATTGGAAGTTCTAGCTTGGCTGGAGTTTTCATTTAGTTTTTACTGATTGGTTTTTCAGTATGATCTCCTCACTCTTTGTTTTAAATGTATTTGTTTATGTTATTTTTATGTAGACTATGTGCATTATGACAAATGTTTGTAATTTACTGGAGTGTTGTTTGATTTATCTGTATACATACAAGTGTTGACACCTCCATCAAGGGCATGCAGTAATTTCCCATATGCAGTTTTATAGACAGATTTACAAAGCAAAAGTGAATAGTACATAATGATAGATTTATGGGTTATCCATATATCTTGCAGGAAGCTCCATACACTCTGTGGTGTACATACAGACACCTCCAGATTCTGACACTATGTGTATGTACTTTGTCCTTTTGCTGTTATGGATATTCATTCATTGATGGTTCTTAACACAAGTCTTATAACTACTGGTTCAGTATAGAAAGGATCTGTCCTATCTCTGGCCTGTTTATGGATACTGTAGTTTTCCGGCACTTTCTGTATGTTGTTTAATTGACAGCTCACAGATATTCTGTGCTGAAGTGGATGCCATTCACTGCTCAGTAATGATTGTGTTGATCTGAGCTGTTTTTACATACTTGTTTGATTAGGCTACAACTGTATTACAACTACAGCAACACATGTTTCTGTTGTTCACGTGTTTGTGCAGTATCTTAATGTGAAATGCATGCAAACTGGGAGCCATAATAGAATCACCTAATGATGTAGACATTCTACAAAATAGCCTTACAGAGACAGATGCTTGGTGTCAAAGTCATGGCCTCGAGCTCAATGCCAAGAAGTGCATTGTCATCCCCTTTGGGAAAAACTTGGTACCCATGAACTACCACATAGGCGGTAGCTCAATAGACACTGAAAGTGTGATGAGACCTCGGGACACAAGTGGACAGTAGTCTCTCCTTTGATAACCACATCACCACAGTAGTCAGGAAATCCTTCTATGTGGCACACCTCATCACAAAAGGGTTCTCCTTTAGAGAAAAGGAGGTCATTGTTCCTCTCTACTCATCCCTCATCAGACTCATTATAGAGTACAATGCCCCATTTGGCATGTATCGCACAAGACACCTACAACAATTGGAAGGGCCACAGAAATACCTCACTAAGAGGGTTACCAGCTTCAAACAGATGCCATACGCAGATCGTCTCAAAAAACTCCAGCTCTACTCTATTGCATATCACCTACTCAGAGGCAATCTCTGCCTAACAAACAAAGCTATGTCGAAACCAGAGCTGTTGGACATGCTACACTTAAAGAAATCCCATTCTCTCCAAACAACATGCTCCAGGGTCCTAAACCTTGTCACCACAATAAACAGAACATGCTGGAGGGATATTTTCCTGTCCCAGAGACTTCCCATACTCTGGAACAAACTACCCATTTATGTCAAGCAAAGCTCCTCATTGCCCCTCTAAGAAAAATCTTGATGACTGGATGGGAAATAGAAAATTCACCCCGGGATCACTTCTGTGGCACTGCTTGACAGGGGCACAGGAAAATAATTTTCTTGGGTGGCAAAAGCCAGGGAACATTTTTGGCTAGGCTTATATAGGCCCTAGGGCCGATAGCCTAGTACCTACCTATGAACTTATGAACCTATGATGCCATTGTGTTTGACTTCCAGTCAGTGGATTTGTAGTGTAAGAGGTTTAAATCCCACAGACAGCCTCTACAGATATCATGAGTTTTGTTAGTTTTACAATTATGTATGCAGACGTTGTTATAAATGTTTGTGTGTCACATTACTATATGCTATAATGAGTGTTTAATAGACTTTTGCATTGCACAGGAATGCATAGTGTTTAGGGAGACATAAGCTAGCCACATAATCATCTGCATAGTTGGGCCCACACATGAATGTGGACATGTGCATATCACTGTCTTTCAGATGGCAAAGAGACCTAGGGGAGACAATTTCTCCACACTGGAAAATGAGATTACAATAGATGCTCTGTGACAACATAGCTGGAGACTTCTTGGATGAGTAGGGAATGCAGCATGAAGGAATGAAGTGTGGACCGACATCACCATTACGAATAATGCAATAGCAGGTCACAATAAATCATTAGGCCTGTTGTCGCTGGTGCTCTAACCTGATCCTCCATGCAGCCAACAGGTTATGACAGTATAAGAGATTGAGAAATGTCACCTGTGGTACCCCACCATTAACCCCCCCCCCATGAGATCACGATATTTCTTGCATCCCTGCATGTGATGAGTGAGGAGTGATGTATACATCCATGAGTGGGATAGAAGCAGGAGATGCAGGCCGAACATGTATGTCTTACTTTGCATAACATGGATGACTATAAAGTAAATCATTGTGTATTGCCGTTGCATGCATATTCATATGTTGTCATTTTGTATTTACAGCAGCAGAATTGAACCATGCACAGAGATCCACACAGGGTTATGACAATGAATGTAAGTGTAACGACATGTAGCCATACAACTGCAGTACATATAGAACTGTGCAACCAACATGTGTAATGCTGCCTGCATTAATGTTCACCAGTCCAGCTACTTCTTCACAACACCAGAGAATGGCAGGTGAGTGCCTCCATACAGTGTGACTGTAATTACTACCTCTTATTGCCTCAGCCACATGTCATTGCACTGTTATTTACTGTCATATTTATATTTCCCACACACTGCACACTACAGGTACATCCACTGTGGGCACAAGTTGTGCAGCTGCAAATACAGGCAAACCTGATATGTTACCACAAGAGGCTCTTTAGTTGCAGCAATGTGTGGCATACCTATGCTAGATGACATTAATGTCACTGTTTTTCTACACAAGGACATCTGGCCAACAGGTGCAGCATATGTCACATGAGTATACACAGCCCTAGTTACTGTGTTGTACAAGTCATCCTGTCAATATTCTATTGCCTGCATATATGAATGTGTTGTCTTTCTCTTAACTTTACCACTGCAGGTTCTGTAGTACAACATACAAACTCACAACAGCGGGAGTCTGTCAGTGGTACATTATTACTTATCTTTCATACACATCATTGCTGATATGCCTGTTGCTGTCATCCATTAACACTGTAACCTTCTACCCATTCATAGGACAAACTACATCATCATCAAGTGCACAAGCCAATGGTATGTCTGTGTAATACATACTGTATGTTTTAACACTGTTTGAATGGTCCATGCTGCAATAATGGGATTAATAATGCTGACTTTGTTTCCCTACAACAGTTGAAGTTCACTTCCACCTCTAATGTGCTGTCTACCCATGAGTACTTAGCAGGTGTGCATTATGTTTGCATTCATCACAATGTCATGTATGTTGGAATTGTAATTTAATTGTCAACTGTCGATTCCATGACTCATAAACAGAAAGGACATAATGGTAAGTCAGCATTATCTGTAACATTGCAATGAGATATATGTGTTATATATTTGCAGAGATGTTTGTAGAACATTTGGCATAATGGTTAAGGTCTTCACCTCCCATGCACAAGAATAAGGTTCGATCCTGCCGGACAATTCATGGCTGGAGTTTGCGGGTTGTTACTATGTCTCTGGGGTTTCCTCCCACCTCCAAAAAACATGCTGAGTGATTCCATCTTGCACTGGATGCCCTATTGGGGAAGAGTTGTATAGACTAGCTGATTTAGGCATCTACTGTGGTGTGCAGTATCTGCAAGATAGTAGAACATGGATCAGAGAGTGTATGCCATGGCAGGGCTAGCCACACAACAGTGTAGAGTCAGATGTGTTGACCAATAATAGACATGGGTATTTGCCGGTGATAAGTGGGTTGAGGACCTGTCTACTCTGACCTACATGACTAATGCTATCAGTGGAAGAGTTGTATGTGTCCCTATTCACCAGTGTGTGCCCACCAACCTAAGTTTCTGGTTGACATTGGATAGCTCTGTTGAGTGACTAGAAGAATTGCTACACTCGATATAGGTTCATTGAAGGTTCCAGGACAGAGCTTGGAAGTGGATGCCTTAAAGGTGCTGAGGAGGCTGGCCATCCTATGCTTCCAGGAGACAAGATGTAAGGACTTGGGTTGTTATCTAGATTCTACTGCTCAGGAGGAGGACAAGAAATGGTGTGGGAGAGACTTCAGAAGGCAGTGAGGGATATCATTAGACTCCAACACCATGCCCCACAGCAGGGTTGTAATAGTGAAGAAGAGTGTGCCTTCAGAGGGGGGGAAACAGGAATAAAGAAGGAAGGTCATTTTAGCCCTCTATCTGTCAAATGGCTTGATAGTAGCCAATAAGTGGCTCAGAAACAGAGACAGTCATAAGATCACATACAAGACTGGCCAATATGCAACTCAGGTAAGGAAGGGAGGGGGTTGAATCAGTAATTGCAAAGTTATCCCCAGTGAAACAGCCAGCCCACAGCATAAACCACTGGTTTTCACAAGCACATTTCAGAGAAGGCTCTAAGGGTAACAGAATCTAGGCTGAAGACTTGGAAGCTGACTAGAGAGAAAACATAACAGTTCATGGAATTACTCATGGCTCTAGCAACCCGAGAAAAACCAGGAAATAGGCAGAGTTGAAGAAGAATGACACCTCCTCTAAACAGCTTGTGTGAAGACTGCAGGACAGATATGCGGCCGAGACAGGTATAGAAACAAGGTACATAAGGAAAGCTGGTGTGGAATGCAGAAGTCCAGGAAGTCATCAAAAGAAAGTAGGAGTGCAGAAAAAGTGGGAGATAGAAAAGTCAGACTAGACTAGGAAGGAATACTGGTTGGATAATAAAGAAGAGCTTCTATAGCATAGCATAAGGCATTGGAGGCACTCTACCAGCTTCTGGAAAGTGATTCGGTAGATGGCACAAAGAAAGTATATCAGGTTGCAAGGCAAAGACAGAAAGATAAAGAAGATAGTCAGACACCCTTCATTAGGGATGTCAGCAATAACCTGCTCATCCATCCACAGGACATTAAGGGGCAGATGGAAGGAATACTTCCAGCAGCTTCTGAATGAAGAAAACATCACAGAAGCTGTACTGCCCCAGATACAGTCTACAGTGAGAAATGAGGAGGAGCCCAACAGAGAAGAAGTAAGAACAGCATAAGGAAAATGAAGTCAGGGAAAGCAGAAAGCTCAGATGAGGTTACAGCAGATAGGATAAAGATGCTGGGTGGGATAGTTGAGGAATGGCTCCTGAGGGTACTCATAGCAGTGTGGAGAAAGAAGCTTATCCTAGATGACTAAAGAATAAGCATACTAGTGCCAGTGTTCAAGAATAAAGGAGACATTAACAACTGTGAGCTGTACAGAGGTATCAAACTCCTGTCACATTCCATAAAAGTTATAGCGAGGGTGAGTGATTCACTTCAATTCAATGCAATTCAATTCAACTTTATTGTCATATGTATTAGAGGCAGCATCACAAAGTACAATGAAATTCGTATTTTTCAAATCTTCCAGCAACATATTAAAATGTCAATTAACAAGAAGAAGTAACCTAACTCAACAAATAGACAATATTATATATATACCAATATTAGTAAAAATATATAACTGTGCAAAGTAGTGTAATTGCACAAAAAAAGCTTGTATCCCTCCAAATGTGAACCAGCCTATAATACTGGAGGGAGAGGTAGTATGTGAGTTTTATTTAACAGTCTAATAGCTTGAGGTATAAAAATGTCTTTCATCCTGGTTGTTCTGGCGAATTCACATGGTAGTGGAAAGTAAGATGGGAGATGAACAGTTCAGATTCAGATCAGTATGCAGGACAACTGACCTAAAAGAAGCTAGATATGAGGAAAGAGCTAAAATGGGCATTCCAAGACTTGGAGAAAGTATATGACAAGATCCCAAGAAAGCTGATTTGGGCAGTCCTATGGGGGGGGGTTCAAAGTCCCAGAAACATTGGTAAAATTACTGCAAGCTATGTACAAGGACCCAATGACTCAAGTACGGATAGTGTTCTGTCTGACAGAGGGTTCCCATTGGGAATGGTGGTGCATCAGGGTTCACCTCTGAGCCCACTGTTGCTCATACTGGTGAGGGGCAACACTAGCAAATTGTCCGATTCAACAGTTGGATTTTATGAAAAAATATGTTGATTTTTATTTCCAATATATAGATGATTTGATATTTGTATGTGAGGGTGACTGGGATGAAGTTGAAAATTTTATATTTGAATTACATAAAAATTATTTTGGATTGTCATTTGATGGTTTACGGACGGGTAGGAAAGTTATAGATTTGGATCTCATGTTAGAAGGGAAAGAAGATGGAAGTATTACAACAAACATTCATAGAAAGTTTGTTGATGGTAGTCAGCACCTTCATGCTACCAGCTGTCATCCACCCCATGTTTTAAAAGCTTTACCCTATGGGGAGTTATTACGAATTTCCAGACTATGTAGTGAAAAGGACTTGTTAATACAGGAGATGAATCAAACTATAAATGTGTTTTTGGGAAGAGGGTAGGATCCAAGTAATATACAAGAAGCCCAAAATAAAATATGGAGTGAAATAAGAGCAACAAATAGAGAGAAGGGGAATAATAGAGTACATCTGACAAATAAAGGAAATGGATTGAATAAAGAGAGTATGGTGGAGCCAATATAGTATGTAGCGGTTTATAATGTAAAAAGTAAATAGATGGTGGAATTGATAGAGCACTACTGGTAATCTTTAGTGCAAGCTAATTTTTTAGCAAATATTCTTCCAAAAAAACTTTTTTCTTATATACTAGGGGCAAAAATCTAAAAGAAGTGGTAGTGCATGGAATGTTTGGTATGCCTGCCATGGAAATAACAAAAACACCATCAGTTAGAGGAACTTTAAAATGTGGCAAATGTAGTGCACGTGCACATTGTGAATACATTTCACACCATGAATAATGTGAAATTTGAACTTAGGGGAACTTTTTCTTGTAAGAGTAAAGGGGTAATATATGCTTTGACGTGTCCCAGTTACTTGTATTGTATAGGGGAGATGAAGAGAGAATTTCATGTCAGGTTTATGGAGCATATGAGAGATATAAAAAACTGTAAGGAAGATAAAGTGATTGCTTCACATTTTAACATGTTTCATAATAATGATGTTAACTTGTTGCATGGCACTGTTTTAGAACAAATAGAATGTACAGATGTTAAAGAAGATATTTTGAAACAAAAGCTGTTATATAAGGAGAGTATTTATATTCTGAAATATAAGACATTGGTTCCTAAAGGTTTAAATAATGAATTGAATTGAAAGTGTTTACTTTAATATGTTAATTGTTTTTTTATTTGTTTAATTGATTAATTGCATGTAATTAGTAATATAATATAAAGGATGGAGTTTTTGTAGTTTTTTTTTCCTTGAAGGTGGCAACACCGAGGCGCTAGAATAAATTATATTTGTTTTACTTCGTGGTCTCTTTTTTTGGAAGCAAGCAGTTGAACAAATTTCCATTTGGATCTTTGTTGTTGTATCAGACTATTTCCAAGAGGGAGTAAAGATTGTGTTGTGGTGCTTTTGTACACTAGCAAATTGGTTGGAGGGGACAGATGTGGTAATGACAGCAAATGGAGAATCAGCAGAAGCTGAGAATTGAGATGGAAGGGAAGATAGTGGAACAGGTTAACCACATCAAGTATCTGGGTGGGGAGGCTGAGGAGAAACAAAATATGAATGCACAGGTCAAAGCTAGAATCAGAGTGGCTTCAGACAACTAGCATAGAGTGCCAGGTGTAGTATATGACAGAAGAATGCCAAAGAAGCTGAAAAGTAAGGTATACAAAACAGTGGTGCAACCAGTACTCATGTATGGTACAGAAACCTGGGCAGTAAAGACAGAGTAGGTGAGGAAGCTAGATGTGATGGAAATGAAATGCCTGAAAAGGGTGGTAGAATGTTCAATTTCAGACAGATGAAGAAATAAGGATGTAAGAGCAGAAGGAAGCCAAAGTAGCTCCAATTGTGGAAAAGATCAAAGTGAATAGATTATGCCGGTTCAGGCACATGTGCAGTAAAGCAGAAGACAATCTCAAGAAGAAGATTTGGAACAGTCAGGAAGAAGACAAGAAAAAATAAGGGCATCCAGCAACAAGACGGATGGATTGTGTGAGAGAAGATCTGCAACAGTCAGACATGAATATAGAAGAAGGCAGGAAAATGGCATTGAATTGATAGAGATGGGAACAGCTGACACAACTCTAGAACCCTTGTAGAAAAGGGAAAATGGTGGGTTGAGGATAATGATGATGATATCTTTAATGACATACTGTATGTGATCTAAGTACATTGCCCTGATCTATGTCATCTGTCTTTTCTTTAGAGGATTGTAAGTTAGATAAAATTGGAGAGGCATAAAGTAGACATGGAAGAAGGTAGGCACAGGTAAGGGACAGTCTAGATTCTCTGGTGAAGAATTTGATATTCCTTTATGGTTTGAAGTCCCAAGCTTTCCAACTCTGACAATAATTTATCCAAAATAACCTTATCCATTACTTCCACAACAAGAAGGTAAACTTATGGATCTGTATACTCTTGGATTGTCTTATTCTCCTGCCCTTTAAAAATAGATTTAGCAAGTTCATGTCTCCAGTGTTGAGGAATCTTCACAGTGAAGAACAGATATCATGGTACTGTAATTTCATGTTGAAGTGTTCTCATGTCACTGTTACTAACTCTGTCTCCCCACTGTGCTTTGTTTGCCTTTGGTTTGTGCAGTTCTTTATCAATATAATTCAATTTCAGTGTCTGAAGATGTCCTTCCATTTCACTGTTGCAATATTCGTAACATGAGGGATCACCTGCCAAAATTGGCCCAATGTCTAGCCAGTATACCAAAGCCTTTAGGTTGTTAAAGTTACTCCGTACATCACACATAGGCTCCCCGTGCTAGGTGTAGGGCATAAAGGTGACTTTTGAGAGCCATAGGAGGAACACCAATCCTAGGTTACCACAGGGTAACATACACATCTGGTGGGGCAAAGGACCATGGGGAGGATGGAGGGAGTGAATACTGCAACAGTGAAGAGGACATATACTGTTATTGTAAGATTTTACACAACTGTACTATGTCCTTCCATTTAACTATTGCGGTATTCTTAACATGAGGGAGAGTGCAAAAGCTCAGGAGGGGATCCTTCATGTTAAGAATACCGCAACAGTGAAGAGAAGGACATCTACTGTTATGGTAAGATTTTACACAACTATACTTTACCTGAATTTTACAAGGATGATTTATCACCATCTTTGTGGTGCTAAATTGCTTTGCTTAAGATTTCATAAATATATTTATGATCTGTTGTGTTTGACAATAGATTTTAAAATCTACAGTTTATCAATTTGTATGTCTTTATCTTTGTCACATCTTAAGTATATATAAAATTGATTCCTATTATGCTCAATAACTTTATATAAATCTTCTTCAAATTTTTATTTATTTATTTATTTTACATTTGTTTACCGGGGAGTCTGACTGGACAGAGCTGTCTGTTTACAGCAGAAGGCCCAGGGAGAAAAGCTCCAGAACAATTGCTAACATACTATACATAAAATATTTACATGAGCATTGTGGTTTACACAGACAGTTATAAAATACAGTAGATAATAACATATGATTGCATAAGATATTTACATTAGCATAGTGGTTTAGACATACAATTAAAAGTATAGCAGGTAGTAACATATGATTGTTGTTCATACAGTATATTTAGTAGAGATAGTCTTGAAGATGTACTGAAGATAAGACAAGAACGGAAAAACTAAAAAAGAAATACTAGCCAGAAAATCTTGAAGCTGTATTGAAGATAGGAGAAGAAAGGAAAAACTAAAAATACTAGCCAGTTTGTCAAAGGAGGTGAATACAGACAAGTTCATATGAGGTTCATTGACATTTTAAGGGAAAGCTTTTCAACTTAGTCTAGGGGAGACTTAGTGGGTATAGATAGGACAGTGGGGAGTAGGTAGCAGTGAGATGGTAAGTAATTAGGCAATAACACACACCTGGGTGTGGGTAATGCTGGATTTACCCACAGTTGGTGTGGTTTGGTCACGAGGGCGAAGCGCGAGTGGCCAAACAAAGACAACCGTGGGTAAATCCAGCATTACCCACACCCAGAAGTGGGTTATTGCAATTATACAATGACATTATTTAAGAAAAAAAATATTTACTTTTCTTAAATAATGGAATTGTATAATGCCTCCGTGCTGCCCTTCTGCAGCTGTCTGGTATTCTGCTGCAGTTCTGATGCACTGCGCATGCGTATGTTTACGCAGTACATCAGAGCTGTGGGTGGAAGCAATGGAGAAAGCAAGATCTCCGTTGCTTTTTACAAAGTGTCTCGCTATGTTAAAGGAGTTTAACATAGCGAGACAGCTTTAAAAAAAGCAATGGAGAATCTCTGTTACTTTTTTTAAAGCTGTCTTGCTATGTTAAACCCATTTAACATAGCGAGACAGCTTTAAAAAAAGCAACGGAGAAAGGAAAATCTCCTTTACATTTTTTAAAGCTGTCTCGCTATGTTAAACTCCTTTAACATAGCGAGATAGTTTCTAAAAAGCAACGGAGATCTTACATTTTCCGTTGCTGTAAAAAAAAAAAAAAAGACTTATACTAATGGAAAAAGTCAGGACGACCGGACCTTTTCCATTAGTATAAGTCTTTGATTTACAACGTGCATGCTGACCAATCAGCGTGCATGTTTTGCAATATTAATGGGGGGTCGTTGTATAATGTGTGATAATATATAGTGCATCCATGGGAGTTTTAAAGAGGAGCTTGGATAGTGGGAAGGGGAAAACTGTTAGAATATTTCAACCAGGTGCCAGGCAGTTGTATCATGTCCAGGAGTTGTTTAGGTGGGAAATAAGCTATTTTTTGAAGATTTTTTTTTTTTGGTTGTACCCTGATTTGTAGTGGTAGGGAGTTCCAAGTCTTGGCAATATTGTTAAAATACAGGGAGTCACCAGAGCTGTAATGGCTTTTGGAGATTAAGATTAGTGCCTTGTTAGTGGATCTAAGTTCTTGGTTATTTGAGTAGGGGTGATCAGGTCTTGTAAGGTTGGAATTTTGTCAGGCTGGTGCAGTATTTGGTGAGCTAGAAGAAGTTTGTTTAGAGCTAATCTGTTAGGGAGTTCCAGCCAGGAAAACTGTTTTATGGCTTGACATTTTAAGGGGGTGTCATAGGAGGAGTTTATGGTGAATTTTGCTATTTTGTTGTAGCATACTGAGAGCTTGTTTAAATCACTCTTGTTTAGATTAATTGGGACAGGAGAAGCATACAGTGCAAGCTAGGGTAACTTTACTGTTGCTGGTTAGGATGTTTTTACATCTGTAAAGAGTACCTATTTTTTTGTTAATTTTGGTTATTGCATGAGCTATGTGTTTATCAAATTTCATATTACTGTCAATAATGACCCCTAGTAATTTGATTTGCGTGATGGGGGAGATATTTCTTGCTCTTATCTTATACTGTGCTTAATTTGTCTGTCAAGCTTGTTTATTTCAACTTTCAAAGTTATAGTTCAACCTTTTTTCAATTTCTTATATATGTCTCCCATCTTAATTATCTTGTTTTAATAGAAACACATCCTCCTGACTTGAATAAATAGATCCTGATTTTAAACCTTTTTTTGATCTTTTGCATTCAATTTCCCTTTCAAAACTTGCCACATTCCTTCTGCAGTTTCTCCACTGAACACATCACTCCAATCAGTTATACAGTGACTGTCTTGCTTCCTTATAGTCTGTAATTTACAGACGTAACCTTCAGATGAAAACTGCTTTAATAACAAAAGAATAATTATACAATGCCTCCTCTAAAACGTGCACGCTGATTGGCCAGCCCAACCAGCGTGCCCGTTGTAAATCCCTCAATATACTAACGGAAAAAGGTCCGTCGCCGGACTTTTCCGTTAGTATAAAACACTGTCTCGCTATGTTAAAAGAGTTTAACATAGCGACACAGGTTTAAAAAAAGCAAAGCAGATCTCCGTTGCTTTTTTTAAAGCTGTCTCGCTATGTTAAACTCCTTTAACTTAGCGACACAGTGTAAAGCAACGGAGATCTTGAGATCTCCGTTGCTTTTTTTTTTTAACCTGTCTCGCTATGTTAAATGAGTTTAACATAGTGAGACAGCTTTAAAATAAGCAACGGAGATCTCCGTTGCTTATTTTAAAGCTGTCTCGCTATGTTAAACCCATTTAACATAGCGAGACAGTAAAAAGCAACAGAGATCTTGCGTTCTCCGTTGCTTTTGCCCACAGCTCAGATGTACTGCGTAGGCATGCGCAGTACATCAGAACTGCCGCAGAACACCAGACAGCTGTGAAAGGGCAGCAAAGAGGCATTATACAATGCCATTATTTAAGAAAAGTAATTATTTCTTTTCTTAAATAATGTCATTAATATAGCAATAACCCACTTCTGGGTGTGGGTAATGCTGGATTTACCCACGGTTGTCTTTGTTTGGTCCCTCGGGCGCCTCAGGACCAAACCACACCAACCGTGGGTAAATCCAGCATTACCCACACCCAGGCGTGGGTTATTGCTATAATAGTGAACAATTTCACAGTTAACAATACTGTTTCATCAGACCAGATAAAACACAAAACAGTAGCACTTTTAAAATACAACAAAACCAATCAAAAATAAGAATAAAATCATATGATTAAAACATAACACCTACTTCATTCATATTAAAACTCCTTTTGCCCATGTGACCAATCAAATCATTTAAAAATGCCAAGCCCCTAACTTGATGCCCTAATGAATGTTACAAAAAGGTTTCATGATCCTGCCAATCAAACTACTTAGCTATACCAACCCCTACTAATGTTTCAGTCGGTGTGATTTCAGAACAGGTTTAAGAGACACTCTTTTATTCAAACCTGGTTCTAAGAATGCTTTCAGAAGTAAAATCCACTTCTGTTCAGCACTTTTAATCTTGTTTTTAATATCTCACTGCCTAATGTTCTCATTTATACACCCTGATACAAAAAATGTAAAAGTATGTTCTGTACCTGATCACAGACATGCTTAGCCAAAGCACTAGTTCCATTTCTTTTCAAGATATCACTATGATGTTCAAGTATCCTGTGTTCAAAGGGGTGATTAGTATTGCCAATATAGAATGCCTGACACAACATGCACCCAGCATAATACATTATATTTTTGGTTCTACAAATGGCAAAAAATCCAAGACTATTTTAGTCCCAGTACATTTATGAATCTAAGAAGTATACATCAATATATAATTACACGCAGAACAGGAATTACATCTAAAAGTACCTTTCTGATTGGAGCATATGTGATGAGATTCATACATACTTTTATAGCATAACCGTATTTTTAAAGACGGGCTATTCCTAGAAACAAAGCTAGGTTTATTGTCCACTACTTTTTTCACTTGAGTATCTGCTAAAATACAGACCAATGCTTATTAGTAATATCACATACAATACTAATATCATTAGAAAGAGTCAGAATCAGTCTATTTTAATTGGACCTCATCCTAGTTGTTCCTGGCTGATAGGTTTTGAAAAATAAGGTCTCCTCTACCTTGCCTAGTTCTAACTACTTCAGCTATACATTGATCAATATCAAGGTTATTATAGCCCCTCTCTAAAAAATCAGTTTTAAGTACTTGAAAAGCCACCTTCAACTCATCATCATCATCATCATCATGAAGTCTGATAACCCTCTAAATTGACCCTTAAGAATATTTTACTAACATGTCCAGGATGCATACTGGACTTACGCAAAAGGGTATTCTTAACTTTCTTCCTATGGATCTTTGTGCCTAACAAACCTAAATCTCTCCTATGTATTTTGACATCTAGGAAATCTATCATTTCACATGATGACTTACAAGTAAACATCAAATAACTAGTAGTTGCATGTAATTTATCAATAAAATCAATCAACTGTTCTTCAGTACCTACTCAATCTAAAAACATATAATCAACAAAGCGCTTATAAAAATAAATGAATCATTGATATACATTATTCCTCAACACATTTATCAATCTCCCATAGAGCCAGTACAAGAGTAGCGTAGCTATGGGCACATGCTTTGCCCATAGCTATGCCAATTTTCTGTGTATAATACTTGCCATCAAAGATAAACAGATTATTTTCCAAGATTAGTTCTAGATGAGTACAAATCAATTCAGTTGTATTGGCTTTAAAACCTTCTCTACTGCTAAGAAAAATCCTGATAGTCTCTATACCCAATTCACTGGGAATTAAAGTAAGTAAAGATGTCACATCTAGTGTGACAAACATAAAGTCCTTAGTAGTATGAAAATGTTCTGCCTATCTATATAAGTGTTCCAAAGAATTTTTAGTATCTTTTACAACTGTTTTTGTACTGTCAAAGATGGGTCTAAGTGTCTTCTCCACATAAATGGAGAGAAGTTCCATAGCCCATCCCCTACTGGACACTTTTGGGTCTCATTGGAGGTATAACAGGATCTTTATGAATTTTGGGAAGTCCATAAATCACAGGAATTACTGGAATATCAACAATAAAATAATCATATAGATTAGAATCAGTCAACTCTGTCATTAACAAATCATATATAAAAATATGAATTCTCTTTGCATATACCTTAACCAGATATTTAGCTACAACTGCATAAGTCATTTCATCACTTAACACCAAGGACATTCTGTCCATGTAAAACCATTTGTCCACTACTATGATACCACCACCCCTTATCTGCAAGGTGGATTTTAAGATGTGTAGAATTACGTAGCTCAAATAATGTACAACTTTCACCTGGTGTTAAGTTATAAAAACTTTGTCTATGTGGTGCAGAAACTGCAAGTCTGATATCCTCATCAAATGATATTACAAATGCTCCAACATTAGGACAAATTACAGGATTGAATGTTTGAATGATATAATGTTTTCTAAATAAACCCTTCTTAGAATTCAAATGTTCATCAAAAATCAATGATAGCAAAATACTCCTGGCAAAATGTTTTAAATCAATCAATACTTCTAACAAATCAGAGTCTTGACTAGGAATGAATGAAAGTCCCATATTAAGCACAGACAGCTGTTCATCACTTAACTCATTCATTCTGGAGCAGCTCAGAAAATGCTGCCTGCTTACTTCCACCATAGGAGCAACAGTGCAGCCTGAGCTCATTTTCAGATAATCCATTTGTAATACCATACAGACAACAAATGTTCATAACTCTTTAGCCATAATAGCTAGACTAAAAATGCAAATGCAAAAGTTGTTCAGCAGACACCGTGCTTTCCAACAGTGTAAATGTTGATAGTGTGTATGCAAGTCATTATTAAATATTTGCCAAGGAATGCTATTTGGTAAAACAAATCACAATATCTTGGTGAATGTACCATGTAGACCCATACAATTTGCAATGAATTTGTTTGCATGAATGTCAGCTTTAAAGTGATGCTTTAACCATTACTGTGTGATGCTCCTTTACAGAGATATTCACAGAAATTTGATTAATATTATATTTCTCATAACTGATAAACAAAGCATAATATCTCATCACACTTAACAGACAGAGTCAACATATCAGTGTACAAGTTTTGTGGCTCAATGTCAGCTTCAAAATGATGCATCATTTTTGTCAGCACCATGCTCCCTTGCAACGATTTGAGCATAATAATGAGAAATACGGCAAATATATAATTGTCATAATCCTACAAGACTAAGCAAACTGTGATATCTGTACATGTGTACAGCATACAGACACAGTTCTTTGTCCATGTTGTAAGGAGTAATACTGTCTTCAAAATGAGGTATTAGTTTGTACATTGACATGCTCCCTTGCAAAGCTATTTACCACAATATGAAAAAATTATAATTTTCATAACCTAAGTCCTAAACAAACTTTGGTATCCGTACATAGGCACAACATACAGAGACAGTTGTTTTACCATGTTGTAACTATTAATGCTGTCTTCAAAATAAGGTATGATTTAGCACACTGACATGCTCCCTTGCAAATATATTTACCAAAATATGAACAAATTCATAATTTTCATAACCTTAGCCCTAAAAAAACTGTGATATCTCTATACGTGTACAGCATACAGACATAGTTATTTTATCATATTGTAAGGATTAACTCTGTCTTCAAAATGAGGCATCACTTGGCACAATTACATGCTCCTTTTCAAAGTTATTTGCCAAAGTATGAAAAAATCATAATTTCCATAACCTATGTCCTAAACAAACTGTGATATCTGTATATGTGTACAGCATACAGACACAGTTCTTGTATCATGTTGTAAGGACTAACGTTATCCTCAAAATGAGGTATTAGTTGGCACAATTACATGCTCCCTAGCAAAGTTATTTATCAAAATATGAAAAAAATTCATAATTTCCATAACTTAAGTCCTAAGCAAATTATGATATATACACATGTACAGCATACAGACACAGTTCTCTTACCATGGTGTATGTACTGATACTTTCTTCAAAATGAGGTATTACTCAACATGTTGACGTCTTTCCTTAGCTAAGTCATCCACTAAAATATGAAAAAAATATAATTTTCATAACCAGGGTCCCAAACAAACTGTGATATCTGGACATGTGTATGGCACGATGAGGTATTACTTAACCTGTTAACATCTTCCCTGGCAAAGTTATTCACCAAATATGAAATAATATCATAATTTTCATAACCAAAGTCCTAAACAAAATGTGATATCTGTACATTTGTCCAGCATAGACACAGTTCTTTTTCCATCATGTAAATACTAATACTGTCTTCAAAATAAGGTATTACATAACCTGTTAACATGTTCCCTGACAAAGTTATAGTATAGTAACAGAAAAAAAAAACAACTGGAATTGGAATCTTCAAAAATGGGTAGAAGTAAATTAAATATGAAAACATTGGGTATTGTGGCTCATGCAGAAAAGAATGAGGTTTAAAAGAAGACAGGATTTGAATAAACTATGTAATGTTTGACTAACAATGATTGGATAGATGATAAGTAATGTATAATGCTTGCAAATACAATAATGTCAATACTGTTTGTGGTGTATAATGCTTGCAACAAAAAGTATGTCAATATGGTTTGTTTTCATTTATACTAATGTATGATTATTAAATTATCATTTATGACATACCAAAGATGTTTCTTGTTAAACAAAATTTAAAAAATATATGGTCCAGCCAACCAGCACTAATAACTGGGGCAGTGACCAAGTTAAAATTACTCATGCCTGAAACAGGGGTAAAGTCAGAAAGTGTTTTCATGAAGACATACACATGTGCAGTAGATTTCATACAGAAGATGGTGTTCAAGAGATGAAACTTGACTTGTGCTATGTTGGAGCAGTGGATACATGTTTGGCTCCTTCTTCTCACTGTAAGGTGTGCAAGCATTGCCACTTCACTAATACAAACACCAAGAGAACACATGGGGCTTGATATGCTTCTAAGTACATGACTAAAATGTAATCATTGTACTTGGATATAGTAGTAAGTCACCATCGTTGAGATATAACATCAATGACCTCCTAAATTAGAATGATCCATTCAATAGTCTAATCATCTGAAGTAATGGGTATGGGTATACTTCAAAGAGAAATGTAATTTCCAGTATAAATACAATACTCAATGTTATTCTGCATATGATGTTTCAAATATTAGCTGTCATATATAAAGACACTGCACAGAAAAAAATATGTGAAAAACTATTACACTTTAATTGTTAACTTGTACGAGAGACACCAGTCAGATTCATGTGATATATCTTCTACAAGAAAGTATTTATTATCTGAGATGGTTAAGCCATGGACAGGTTGGTACTAATGGATACAGTAGATCATGACCAAATCAGATATTTCAATTTTTTTAACTGACATTACTACACCAGTCTTACAATACTGAAAACATAGATAAGTTTGCCCATCATGCCTTGCATGTGGGACTTGTGCCACCCACACTCCTTGGCATTATTTTATTTTAAAGGATGCACTGGTACAATAGGATGTGGTTTCTCTCAATATTTTCCCCAACATACAATGTACCAGTCATGCAACTCATGTCACATTCACAAAATATCCACACATACATTAATTTCAATCACATAAGTAGACCACGCAATATGCAACACTATTCTAACCATATTTGCTGGTAAACACCTTTTACACCAAAAAGTGATGCACACACACACATGCACACACACTAAGACTTATGCTATTTCTTCTCTGCAGACAGTCGACATTCTTGACTTTTGAAAGTTGGTATAATTCCTGTTAATAATTGCTAACAGAATCAATGCACATATTTTAAAAGACTGGTCGAATATTATGAAGATAACTTTGAAAATTATAGCTAATGGTGCACTGGCATGTAGCTTACATAATGCTAGCGTAAATACAGAACTAGAGTGAAAATCTTTGTGTGTTGCTCTGACTCATTTTTTGATACATATGTAAACATTATAAGTGATTATTAAAATTCGGCTGGAGACACTTCATAATGTGACTGTCTTAAGTTAATATGTGTAGTTTGCACAAGAACCAGTATTTTGCAATATGGACTGCAACACAAGATGCATTAATGTTTGGTATTATAAAAAAAAAAAACAACTGCCCATATAGTTTCACAAGTATGAAGTTTTGGTAAAGTGGGAAAATGTTGAGAACACCCTTTACAGCATAAATAGCTTAAAAAGGCAAGATAGAGAAATGTCATCATAGACAGCACACAACATTTCCAAGGAAAATAGTAGCAACAGACTTCATACAGTACCATGTATATAAACATACCTACATATTTACATCGTTATGCCAGTTGCCTATTAGCAATTGTATTTCAAGACTTCGGGAATCATTTTGCAGACCATGCAAGTGCTTTAATCAATCTCTTTTACAAATTATCACACTAAAAGGTCTGATAAATATCATTCGTATCACGCAAGTTTAAAAAACACAAATGCCACTATGAAGCTTACGTCAAAGGACTTCTGGCTTAATTGTAGACAGACTTCTACCACAACGATTGCAAGAATGCACTTTACTCTGTTTATCAAATACAACTGTTACTTTATATTAACAACTATGTTCACAGAAAAAAAAGCAAGAAAAGACACTATATGCATACAATACTGGCAGCTTAAAACACACTTCCGTTATATGACAAACAAGGCAACAGACCAACTGAGTTAAGAAAGAATGCAACCAATATTCCTCATATATGCTACGGCACACTTCTCCCAGTTTTATTTTCTGTAAAATAAACTATCCCTGACTTCTAATACATATGTATCTACTGCCGGACAGCAAAATAACCACATACTAAACTAGTAGTGGATGAAATTTTTATTCTAAAACAAAAGCACTTTATACATAGACCTGCTTTTGCCATGATATTAACCTAAGTTTCCTGATCCATCTTGTCTCTCAATGAAGTCAGTGTAAGGTCGAGGAAATAAAGCAGTGGTTTTCTTATCTAAAGCACAGCTGCCGTATCACACACGATGATAACATAGCGAAAAGAACAGAAATATCCAAGTTTATCATGACTCTTTACAATTTCTTACAGAGAGTTTGGATAATGCTGAATATTTACAACCTAGTTATATAATTTCAAAGTTACTGTGCTTTTTCTCTTTTCTGTCGCACACATACACACTACAATAATTATGCAAGTGGTGGCTTGGATTGCAGGAATCTGATAGGCTGCCACCACTTGCTTGAGCAAACACTTTGAAAGGAGATTTTCTCCTAAAAGTTTAATGTGTCCAGCATGGAAAAACACGTTGAATCATAACTATATTAGGTAAATAACAAGTTCAGTTATGATTTCAGTGTGTTTTGCACTAAGCTGATCTACAAACCTACACTACAATTTCATGCATCTGTGGAATGCACTCAGGGTTAACAGCTTACAATTCCTATTGTCTCATAGCATGCTCAGATGTAAGCACAGAGGCACTATGAGATGGTAGTTGGGGTTAATGAGTTAAAATACATGAAGATAAATTAACAACCAGACTACTCATTGACTTTTTCTGGTGTTCACAAATTCTGTCAGTGTTGAATATTGCACTCACCCCTTCCTAATTCTGCTCCGTTACCAATTTTTCCTGTAACTCTCCTCCATTGGCAGTGGCTCTGGTAACAAAAAATCAGAACTACTCTGCCCAAACGTCTTAGAAGAACGAGTAGCAGAAGGATCTGAAATAATATTTGCAGTCAGTTTATCAGTTTAATTAACAGTTTCACGTACTATATTTAATATATTTTGAGACTTCTGTACCATTGGTACTTCCTCTAGAAATGCCACATCACTTTTTCTATTTATCATATCCACTGACTCAGTATTGTTCCATTTCACAGCCTCCACACTTAATTCTAGTTCACGTGGCCATGAAAAAACTTGACCCTTTCCAAAATCATCCATATCACATTGTAATTTCTTTAACAACTTGAAGTTTCTTCTCATAACTGGCCACATTATCATAAAGTTCTTCAATATACACTTTATAACATTCGGCCTTGAATATCTTATTAATTTCTTCCTGTGTCAGTCTTATTTCATCAGCAAGTGTTTGCTCCATTAGATAGGTAACGTCAATAAGGATGCAACTCAAATGTGAGAAACATGCATTCCAACTCTGTTTCTGAAATCCTCAGCGCATACATTATGGACCCCAAAGAATTCATACAAATACTATGGATTACAGTGAAATACATAGCAAAACTGAAAAAAAACATATAACAGTGCAACCTGCTGTTAATGTACTGCAACAGGCAGCAATGAGGCAAGCCATAAATGAGAATGTGGTTCTGCATCCTAGAAGGCAGCCAGATAGAGTCAGAGCAAGGCTGCAACTAAACCAGTTGCCAAAACAGAAAATAATTGACAGATACCATATAGACAGACAAATGGTGCAGGTTGTCTGTAACATGTGTGCCCTACACATGTCTGTGCACACCTTGCAATGAAACCTCATCCTCTTTGAAACTAAAGTGTGTCTCAGTCTGGGTGTACTCACATCTGGGACATTTTAGAGACACACACGGGGATGCTGTGGGATTATCACAGGCAGCTGCCAGTTGTATTCTGGCAAAATACCTGGAAGCAATATGCAGCAAGTTGGATGATGATATACACTTCCCATCCACACTCATGGAGAGGAGAAATGTAATAGGATCATAGGATCATAGGAGATCACTAGGCTAATGGCCCTGGGGCCCTTACAAACCTAGCCAAGAGTTTATCCCCAAAAAGAAACCTCAGTTAGCACGTGTCACCCCTGTCATTGAGGGAAACAGGTGGAACCCCTGGGACAAATTTGTGGTTTTCTATCCACTCATCAAGGTTCACTTGAAGAGGGCCAATGAGGTACTCTGTTTGATGTGTATGGGAAGTCTGTCACAGAGACGGGGTAGCCTATGGGAAACAAACCTGTCTCTCAAGCAGGTTTTGTTGATGTCACAAATTAGATTCATGCCTTTTGGGTGGGTAATGCTGCAGTCCTACAACATTAGAAACTTCTCCCATGTGCTTGGTGCAATTGATTGCACACACATACCTAGCAAGACACCAGTACATCCAGAAGCAGACCGTTATATAAATAGAAATTGATGGCTATCCATCAACTGCCAAGTTGTGTGTGCAGCATAACAAACATCATGGCAACACACCATAGAAATGTCCATGATGCTGCCATTTAGAGGGAAAGTAGTCTCAGGACTACATCCCAGCAAGGCGAAATTCCTGATGGATTGTTTCTGGGTAACTAGAGCAGCTCAGCTAGAAAGTACATTAAGGATCCCCCTCTCAACAATAGTGATGTTTCTTGTTTAAAAAAATGGCAGGAATTGAATAATTTATGTAATATTGCTAAGGTTATATGATATATAGCAATATATGTGGACTATAGTGTTTGTTAATGCTAATTTGTTAATACAGTTTGATAACTTTTGTATTAATGTAAATTTGCCTATGTCACAAGTGATAATTTATTAAAGGTGTGTTAAAAAATTAAAAGCAATATCCAATCTGAACAAAAGTGTTTTTACATCTACAAAAAATAACACAACATAAAATCAATGTTAGTCAGTTTAAATATAAAATGCCAGCCAATCATGTTCAAAATCCAGTCATCTAACCAATAAAAAGGCACTGCATAAATACTACCTAAAACAGAGTCTAAAAAGCATTTAAGGCATATTAAAACATGTATATTAAGACCTAGAAACCAGAACACATGCAAAGCATATAAAATGTGTAATATACAAATATGTAATATAAAAAATATGTAAAAGTGCATGTAAAAACCTAAGAAGACATATAAAGAAATTCCATTACATACATAGGCATGCTTCTTCTTAAGTAATGGCTTTATGCTATTCTTACTATTTAGACCGGGCAACTTGTCAGCTCTAAAGAAATGTATCCATTTATATTTAGCCATGTCAGTATCAGCTACAAGATCACCCCCTCTTTTTTACTTACATATTCTTTGTAAAACCTTAAATTTAAAAGCATGTTCAATACCGAACTGCATAATGTGTTTACTAAGAGCATTAGTCTTTATCTGCCTGCGAATCTCAGACAGATGAGAACCAATTCTTTCTTTAAATGTTTGGTTAGTTTTACCTATATAAAAATGTTCACATCTTATGCAGTTCACAAAATATGTCACATTATCTGTTAGACAGTTTGCTGAAACTTTAAATATAAAGGGTTCCTTTGTTGTTGGATGTATAATTTCCTTATCTAAACTAATATACTGGCAATAGATACAATTATGGCAAGAGACAGTTCCCTATTTACTAAAAGGAAAATTCTTTTGAGAATCAAATACTTGATCTTTGTAACAGAATCTTTGTTTTAAATGTCTTTCCTTTTTATAAATAAAATATGATTGCATGTTAATTTCACTAATATTTGGGTCAGCTTTCAAAATAACGATTTTTTTGCACTATCTGCTTAATAAAGATTGTTTGCCTATTATACTTTGTGGCATATCCCATGTGATACTTGCAAGCATAATGATCATATCATCTTGATTGAAGATTTTTTTCTGTAAATTTGCTTATTAAAACAACTATTGCTGAAAGATACATCAATGTCTAAAAGGCTAATTGTATCTGTCGAGCTGTTAACATCAAAGCATAAAAAGTGCTTGTAAATCAGCAACAAACTGATGTAATGAGTCCAAATTTCTAGCCCAAATAAGAAAGATATCATCCACAAATATTTTATCAAATACTAAATTACTATTCAAATATTATGTATCTGTACCATATATATGCATCTCTTCCCAGCTAGTGAGACCCAAGTTAGCATAACTATTCGCAGTGGGGGTACCCATAGCAAACCCCAACTGCTGATGAAAGACCTGGTCATTAAACATAAAAATATTATTACTGAATACTATAGCCAACATTAAACAGCAAAGTTATATTTTCTCAGTTGAGAAATTACTATGTTTACATAGAAATTCTCTCATGAACGCAATACCTAATTCATTAGAAATAACCATGAAAACAGACTTTATGTCCATTGTGACTAACATAATGTTCATTACTTCATTTATTTGTGTCCATTCATATAACTGAATCAAAAAGTCATTCTTATCTCTTATATGAATCTTGCTATACATTAACAAAGGATGAAGCTGTTCCTCAAGAAACTTAGAATTGGGGGTGTTTTCCCACTGGTCACCAGACGCTATTGGTCTCATGATGGTACCTCAATATTTTTTATGTATTTTGGGTAAACCATAAATTGATGGAATGACCAGATTAGCCACATATATAAAATTATATAATTCTGCTGTAATAGATTTATCCATCAATAAATCATACAGAAAGCCTTTAACTTTAAATACTATCTCATATTTTGCTGTTGAATTAATCCTTTTAAATGTGACAGACTCATTCAATAAGTACAGCCTTTCAGTATACTTGTTAGTGTCCATAATAACAGTCTTTGCACCCTTATCTGCTTTTTCATTATAATACCTTCCATTCTCATTAACTTCTGTAATGCCTGTCTTTGTTCGGCATAAAGATTGTAATATTTACATTAGTTTTACTGGCAAAATGTAGATCCTAAATATCACTTTCACACTTATTATAAAAGGCTTGTACTGTGGGTGTATTGATGAACACAAAAATACTCATGCATTTCAGCTTATAACCAAAATCCGGGTTAGATAAAGAATCTTTTTTATATGACAATTTTAAATCAAGATTATGCACAAACAGACTCAGCTCTGTGAGGGCGTCAATAAAATTACCTTCTGTAAAGGGAATAAAGGATAAACCTTTATCAAGTAGGTAGAACTCTTCCTTACTGACCTGAACACTAGATAAATTTAATAAAGTCATTCCTATATCAGTTATTTCTTTTGTAAGTGACTGTGTGTTGTGGTTCCTACCTGTGTGGAGGACTTGGTGCTCATCTGTGTTCTCAGTGTGAGTTCTTCTGTAGTTGATTTTGATCTCTGGTTCACGTTCTTGGTTTTGTTGCAGCTAAGTGATGTCTGTTGAATCTGTAATGGTAGCTGAAGCCGTTTCTCTAAAAATGCTCATTATTTCCTTGTATCAGTTGTGAGATAGTAGATGGATTATTTGAAGAAACATTCAAGGAAGCATTTAAATTAGCTGTTTCATTTTGTCTAGTTCTATTTGTTTTACTGTGCTTTCCTGAGTGTTATCAAAACAATCAAGCTCACTAACAGCTTCTTCAACACGGACAGAAGCAGGGCTTGCTTCTTGTTCCTTCAGTTGCTACTTAGAAGGCTGTATATTATGGATAGAATGTGCATGTTGATTTACTTGAGTAGTTTCTTCTTTTTCATCACTAGATGTTGCCCATCTCATAGGTGAATTACGGTACTGCAATTCTGGCCATTGAAAAACATTTCCAGCTTTAAAATCATTGTAATCACACAAAAGTAATTTTTTTTTTGGATATTAAATAATTTTCAAAGGTTTTTAACTTTTCAAACATGGAATTATACTCTTTGATGACAAGAGAAAACCTGCTGCTCCTAAAATACGGTTCTCTAGTGACTATTTCTGTAGAAATCTCTGCTTCAATATTAATGAAAAAATCATTCATCATAGTCATATAATCAGTGCAAACCATTAAATTCAGCTCTTGCCATTTCTTGAGTAGCACTGAATATTCATTGTCATATGTTGGCATTGTAGTTATTCTAAGGCCCCTGGGAACAATTGCTATCTGTATATAGGTCAGAAAAAGTCTGTGCTATTGAAGACGCTTAAAATACTCAGTTCTTAGTTTGTAACAGCATATAAGATGCAGCAACTCAATTCTTTCAGAATCAGAAGTAGATGAAATAATAGTACTGACATGGTCATTAATATTGTTGAAAAGGCTCAGTAGGGTTTATCTCCTACTGACAGGAATTGTGTAGAGTTTTTGTAGAAAGTCCAGGTTCCATTTTTAAAACGCTGGCTCAAGGAAAAAGTACAATGTGCTGCCAAACTTGAGAACACAGACCAGCAACTGAAGCAAATCTCTAGCAGGCAGCCAAATGAACCCAAACAAGCAAAAGTCAATCCTATAAAATAAAAAAATCTATGAGTCTGACCATAAAACACTTTAATGATGAAGCTTTCAAATCCTCAAGATTCTTTCTCAATACAATATAAAATCAACAATGTTAGTCAGTTTAAATATAAAATGTCAGCCATTCATGTTCAAAATCCAGGCATCTGACCAATAAAAAGGCATTGCATAAATAATACTACCTAAAACATATTTTAAAAAGCATTCTAAGGCATATAAAAACATATATATTAAGGCATAGAACCTGGAACACATAGAAAGCAAATAAAAATTTGTAATATAAAAAGATATAAAAGAGCATGTAAAAACCTAAGGAGACAAATAACGAAATTCCATTTCATACATAGGTATGCTTCTTCTTAAGTAATGGTTTTATGCTATTCTTAATCTTTAGACCTGGAAACCTGTCAGCTCTAAGGAAAATTATCCATTTATATTCAGCCAAGTCAGTATAATTTACAAGATCACCCCCTCTTTTTTTTCTTATAAATTCTTTGTAAAACCTTAAATTTAAAAGAATGTTCAGTACTGAACTGCATAATGTGTTTACTAAGAGCATTAGTCTCTATCTGCCTGCAAATCCTAGACAGATGAGAACATTCTTTCTTAGATTTGCAATTTGGTTTATGTAAATATGCATTATTAATATTTGTGTTACTAACTCAACCAAGATGTACTTTATAGGATACTGTAGAATGTGATATGAAAGCTTAAATAATGCTGGATAATTTTGAAATAATTGTTTAAGTATAACTACTTTTCAAGCATTTGTACTTCTTATTTAGTAATACAATATGCAAATATAAATAAATATAATACTTATGCAAATATGTGAAGCATGGCACCTAAGTAGCATTGTGGAAAAGCATCTCACAGGCCAAGGCAGCACTCATCATACATGTTGTGACCACTGGATTTGTGTCAGAATACATCAATATGTATGATTTTCTTTTGCCAAATTAGGAATATATTTATTTATTTTTATTTATTTATTTACTTTTGTTGACCGGGAGAGTCCGACTGGGCGTAGATCTGTTTTCAGCGGAAGCCTGGGGAGAAAAGCTCTGCACTTGCAATATTACAGACATAATTACAGTTGGAGAACATAGCAATTAAAAATTACAAACATAGTTACAGATGTAGAACATAGTACATGAGTAGACAACGGGAATCTTTGTCATCTGCGAAGTACATAACAGACATTAGCTATTGTTACAATAAGAAGTTCCTGCTGTATAATAAGTAGCTAGGCTTATGAGCATCTGAGCACATTTGTTAATAATGTGAGCAAAGGGAGTTTATATGGTACTTCATGGTATGAAATCAAAGCTTACATAATGATAGAAAACTTCCCAATGATTTCTGTTTTTAACTGTAAGTGATTTGTA
This sequence comes from Protopterus annectens, assembly GCF_019279795.1. NCBI lineage: Eukaryota > Metazoa > Chordata > Ceratodontiformes > Protopteridae > Protopterus > Protopterus annectens. Next base: position 454,093,350 of record NC_056733.1, on the reverse strand, counting down.
GATATTTGTGCTTATTTAACAATAGACGGTGCAGATGTGTATGTGAATATGGTAGGTTTGTCAATAACATTAAGGAACAGCATTTCACATAGGAGGGAGCACAAGGGGCAGAAATGGCAGCTGATGCAAATTTGGTAGTCGTAAAATAAAAATGGGTTATTTTTTCAGGTTCATATGACTTCATCAAGTTTTTGGAAACTCAAAATTCATATGGCAGAGACTATATGACTGAGTTTTTAAAAACTTGAAATAAAAAAAAGAAATCTAGATTTTTGCAGGGAGGCAAGCCAACCTGCAGCCCCCATGCCTCATTGCAAATGATATATGCTAACTCCAAGATCACAATACAGTGGAGAGAAGGGTAAATTCCCCGAGTCCCACTTTACTACAATCTACATAAAACTACTTCAAAGGGGAATTTACCCTCTTTCCCAATGTAGTGCAGTCTCAGAGTTGTTATATGTAATTTGCAGGGTGTGTGAGGGCACAGGCCCCATAGGAGTGCATATGGGCTTGCCCCTCCTGCAAAATGTAGATGTGTGAAGCCATCTAAACCCGATTATTTCACATGCCAAATTATAAAGACAGATTTCTATATGGTACTTCACAATATCAACTCAAAGCTTCCACAATCATGGGAAGCTTCTAAGTGATACATGGTTTCTGTCTTTTTTTACCAATAATACATTCATATATACATATGCATATATAAATAAACATATTTCTGTAAATATCATGGACAATGTCCACTTGGAAGCAGTGTTGAACAGCTTCTAACATGGCTAGTCAGTATACAGGTCATACCCATATTAAGTACTTGATATCAGCAAAGCTCTCAAATTTACTGCTTAAAAATTATAAACAAAAGCAAACATAATGAAGTGACTATTTTTACTATTACTTTAATTTGCATAAAGAAGTTAATAGAACAGGCTTTGCTTCAGTATGGAGTTTCTGAAGAATGAGTATGAAACTCTGGCATTTTTGGCTGACTGCTTTCCTTACTGATTTACGGGAAAATCAAAAATTATATGACAGACAGTGTAAAAACATGAGACAAAATCAGGGATGTTCTACAAAGTTCTGGACAGTTAAAGATCCACTGGTACCAGAGAAAATGTGAATTATTTTCTTGCAATATTATGAGCATATATTCATATGTTAATAATCCTGTTAGTAACTTGAGTAAGAAGGAACTTATAGTTTATTCCATAATGTCAAAGGAAAGAATATGCTACACTGGATAAACTTTACACTGAAAGGTTGTGTCAAAGTAGCCTATCTTTGCAGATACCTGCATTTATTTACCCATTAATATGCCAATACACATACAATTCAAAATTCTGCAAATATCTTAAAAGTGAAGTGACACCAGCAAAACTATTTGCAGCAAATTGAAAACTACATCGGCAAGAACAAAAGTCACACTTGTAGAGGTTTATCTACCATGGTTAGATATTAGTAGTTATTGGTATAATTACACTAACAAAATACCTGTACATGCTAATGGTCTATTGTGATCAGTGCAATACCTCAATAAACAAACTAAGTAAAAATAAATAAACGTGTTGTCTCATTACTTTTTCAATATAAAAATCACCATTATTTCTCACTGACATATATTATCACTTTTGTGAATATGAGTGCATGGTAAACAACTTTCATATTTTAACCTTCTTTTAACCTTTACAGTTTTACACACACACACACACACACACACACACACACACACACACACACACACACACACACTCCCCCGGATTCACTAATTTTCCATGCAGGACTAGCTTAGTCCTGCATGGAAGCGCCCGTTTAGGAGGAGGATGGCAGTGCGCCATGCATATTAATGAAGGCACGCTGCTCGACCTGCTAGGCTTACACGGAGCGTGCATGAGTGCCCTTTGCAATGTAGAAAAGCACAGAGTAAAAATAAATGAGTGAGACCACTCATAGGTGTCCGCATATCCCCACCAACAGTACAACAGCAACAGGACATAAAAATCAAAAGAACCCCCTTTATTTTAAAAAAAAAATCAGAGTACACCTAACCATAGGTGCGCTGGTGTGCCCATTGCTTAGCTATGGTTAAAGCAGCTTAAAAGGGTGAAGAGGATAACAAGGAAGATATATGCAAATGAAGTAGCATAGCAAAAGTGTAGTGGGCAGAGCATTCGCCTAATGAGCAGGCTTCTCGGATTGAGTCCCACTGCAGCACAGTCTATTTTACATGGCAAAGCATGGTATAACCAATATTTTTATTGCAAAACCCACTAAATAACATATATTTATGAACTGGAGTACTGCCGGAAATGCACATGTGAAGAGTCAGTGTCATAATGAATAAGGTAGTCATAAGGAGGTGTAAGCACAGATAAGCAGAGGTAAGCATATGGAAGCACTAGTAAGCGTGTTTAAGTGCATTTGTGCGGGGGTAAGCATTGCCTACACAGATTAAGCAAAGTAGAAACTAACTGAGTATAAGAAACTATAACCTGAAATAAGCAATGCTTACCACCGGGCAAACCCATGCAAACCCACTTTCAACTACTTTAAAGTGCCTTAATCACTCTGTATCCAACGGGCCTTTGTCTGCCCAGTAACAAAATAAACAACCATACAGGTCTCAAACCCAGAACCCTATACACCATAATCCCAGTAGCTATCCACTAAGCCATCACAAAAGTATGGAAGAATGAGGTAGTAGTAAACATGTCCTCACCATAGTATAACCAAACTGAACCTGTGAAAGGCATCAGTATACAGTCATATGTGCCATAACTGACTACATAACATAAATATGTGAACTAGCATACAGCATTAAGCCCAGAAGTGAGATGTACTTGTAATAGAGTGTCAAAGTCCCCAATAAAACACAAGGACCCCATAGAGTGTACTTACACATCAATCAGTGATACTAGGCATACATATAAGGTGTAATGAATAATAACACAATACCAAAAAGGCATTATGATGAATGTCTACTGTAGGCAGCACCAAGCATTGCAAAGGTCAGCTTAGGAGGTGTGAGCAATGTGTTGACCAGCTAACTCTTTGTGCTCAGTGGTGTACCCCTTTAAACAATGCCAACTTTAGGTAAGCAGAATTTCCCATAGCTTAGCCTTTTCAAAACTGGTCAATCATGGAAAAGTGCAGGAAATCGGCCCTACTTAAACCCATGAGGTGGGAATACAGCTCATAACTGGTTGCAGCTTCCCCTTGCAGGCACTATGGCAGTAAGGGGAGAAGGAATGTGCTTCTGGTGCATCCAGCAGTCCAAGGTCATGACTGGACTCCTAGTTAAAGACCATGCACAGAGACTGCTGCAGGGCCAGTACCAGCGCTCCCAATATAAGGCGGAGGCCTCGGACTGTCTCACCTGCGACCTCACCAGTGCCACTGTGGCATACCCTGAACTGGTGAGCAGGTCAGGCACCACTATGCCGACCTGAAGCAGCAGAAGGGGACCTCTTGAAGGAGTGGCTCCAAGAGGCAAGAGCATCAGGGGATGTCCCAGCCATGTGTAAGCATCAGTCCTCTACCTGTTTAATAATTGCCAGCTGAGATATATCATACATAGGTATGGCTAAATATTCTTCTCATGTCCCCCACAGCTGCAATGGAGTGGGCCATGAACCAGGAGCCCACATCTGCCGTCTGGTGCAGTTGCGACACGAGGCAGGTTAATAATACTCATGCTTTTACTGTCAGAGGAAATAAAAATAAAAGTAGTAGTAAAGTAATTGCTAGTATAAAACCTATGTTGTTCAAGGCAAGTACTGCATACACTAGAGAATGTGGCAGGAAAAGTCTCATATTGTTAGTATGGCAATAAAAGTGTAATACCCTGACAAAGCAGGTCTAACTGCTGGATTGTAGGTGTATATTCTGTTATCATATGGTAATGCCGATTTGCTATCATGTAATAGTACTGTAGTATTAAGCACTGTTACCCACACCATGCACCATAACATGAATGTGTAGGAATGCCTGTATATGACAGGTGTAATCCGCAGAGGCCATTTAGTACAACTGAGAGACACATAGACAGTAAACAGGGGAAATGCAGACAACAAAACCTGAATATCACATGAAACTGAGATGTGAACTGTTGTTTTAGTAACACACACAGCCACGGTTTGAATCCTGCCAGTGGTAGTAGTCTGTATACAGAATTATACACCACAACTGTACAGATATGTCCAGACTGTCTATTAAAGTGGCCCATATCTAATGCCTATCAACCTGTCCCCTGGGAAATCAGTGGGGTGATCCCAGACGTATAGGCAGCAAACAGGAAATACAACTGATTGACACACATCTATTTCAACAAACCTGGCACACTAGCAACTCTCCAATACCTTAGGTGACTAAGAAGCCACATATGTCCCATTTACATCCCAACCTGTTAAGCTGTGGTCAGAGTGTGTACAGTAACAGAATGCGATGTATGTGCATAATACTAATGTGTAATCTGGAACCTTGTGTGACAACAGTCAGGTAGTGCTAACAAACATTGCTCCCACAGGTACTTTGGATACAAACACTGTGCTGTGAAATACATATCAATATAACCTGTACTGGTACCATCCACCCTGGCATTGTAGGGGATTGTGAGTGTTGCAGTTTCTCTGAATAATAAAGTATCACTGGTCACTGTCACCCACACTGTGCTACATAATATAACTGTGTAGGAAAGCATGGATATGTGTGTGTCAGGTCACTAAAGGTGGAAGAGGGCAATATTCTAGATATGTCCAGGCATACCAGCATGTGGTCAACACATGGCCAGAGTCTGTGCAGAAAGAGTTGGATAGCATAGTGCAAAACATCAACCTGGAATCCGGCCATATGTGTACAAACAGTTAGTGTGAATAAACATTCCCTCGACAGGTATACCAAGTAAGAGCTGTATACTGCAGGTAAAACCAGTTCATGTGTAATGATGTTGACAGCCATATCAGTGCCAATATAGGTGTATAGGTTAGTGTAGTAAGACTTGTAAGGTTCAGATAACAGCACTGACTAGGAAAGTAATGTGGAGTACAGGGATAAACTACTTGTTAATTGACATCTTTTTCTCCCCCCACCTTATCTCCAATAATCAACATACCCACCCCAATTGGTATGTACTGACTCTGATAATGGCCAATCATTTGATAAATATTCTAATGGTTCCCATGCATGTCCCATATTTGAATTATTCCAACATTGATGGCATGGTGCCAACAACGTACCTGCATGCTGTTCTTATTACTACTGTGGTCCCATATATGCATGTGTTCTGTTTGCTATGCAACTGTTTCGTATCTGGTGTCTGGGTTAATGGGAATATCTATGCATGCTGTTATACCTAACCCTGGAATGTGTTGATTATTACTAACCCATAATTTATGTTGAAAGCTAAACACTATAGCATGCTTGGGAAGGCCGGTTCCAGCAGACCAACCTGTCCCACCTCAGCTGGCTGAGGCACCGGGCACCAGCATGTCTGGGGCCCAACCCTGCACCTCCCTGTCCGTTGGTCCTGCACCACCTTTGGTTGGAACCACCTCAAGGGATGGGGCTCAACCCCCTGGGAGTGGGTGAGGACAGGCACCTGTCACCCAGCGCCAGGTCGGGGTCATGGTGCATAGAGCAATCAACGACCAGGTCTGTGATCTTCTACGCCAGCTTGAGGGTCACGTGTCATGATTAGAGAGTCAGCCTGGCTCTGTGGCTCAGCCCCCAGCACAGTCACCTTTGGGGCTGTGAAGGTGCAGTACGCAGTTACAGGACACGCTACAGAGATTACTGGGCTACCACCTTCACAGACGTGTATTTCTAGGTGGGTGACATCAGCAGCAAGGCCCATGGGTGGGGACCTCAGTCCCACTATTACCACTAGGGGGCTTGTGGGCTTCTGATATCCAAACACCCCTCCCCATCAAGGTGTTTACCCCACACATGTGTCATATACTGCCCCTGTATGCATCTTGTGTGTCTTGTCTGTTAACCTACCCAACCCACATCCCCATATATACCTGCTACCCCTCTCCAACATCCCACTCCCACCTGAAAAAAAAAGGGCAATCTGTTCCCATAAAAAAATCTCGCCCTATACATAGCTTTCCATTTTGCACATATGTCCACTGGACACATGTATTCTGGTCTAATTGGCATCACAACGAATTGTTGTTGTCCTCACCCCTCTCCCAGGGGATTGACTGCCCAAACCTAGCTCCAAATTCAGTGTATATGCACAGCTGTTCCTGTAGAAGAAATGGGTAGCTATGGACCTTCCCTACATCCTTCTTGCACATCCCAAGCTATTTTCCCTACTGTCCTTCCCTCTTTGTGCCCCTTTTTCACCACTTTCCTATCAGCCCTTTTTATTTTCTTTTAAAGAAATTAGCAAGGGGGTAAGCATGAGTAAGCAGTTTTAAGCAGCAGTAAGTGGGTTTAAGCCTGTTTGCACAGGGGTAAGCACTGCCCACACATGTTAAGCAATGTAAAAGCTAACTGAGTATAAGAAACTGTAACCAGACGTTAGCAGTGCTTACCCCCACGCAAACCCACTTACAACTGCTTTAAAGTGCCTTAATTACTCTGAATCCAATGGCCCATGTTCTGCCTAGCAACAAAATAAACAGCCTCTACAATGCTCAAACCCAGGACCCAGCAAACCATAGACAAAGTGAATTACCACTAAGGCATGACAGATATATGTAAATCTGATGTTATCACAAACATATCATCCAGCACAATCATTTAACAGTACAGGAAATGTAGTAATATGACAACACACAACCTCTTTATGAAAGAATTCTGGACAAAGTGTGCCAAAATGTGGGTACAAATAGGGATATATGTCAAATATTGTTCTCATACGCTTAAAACATTGTTAGTTAAACAGTTATATGTATTAAAACACATATTTTGAAGGAGTTGAAGTCTGAAACACAAAGGTGTCATCAATAGTTACTGACGTCAATCCTAAGATCATCCATGTCAATTGCCAAGAGAATGAGGTACAGGCCAAAATTATGAGACAAACATTCATGGACATATGGACAAATATATATCTTTAAATGTAGACAGATAGACAGGTATATATATATATATATATATATATATATATATATATATATATATATATAAAAAACACAAATAATCATATAATATCAGTTGTATATAGATACATAAATATTTTCATATGTATGTATACATATATATATATATATATATATATATATATATATATATATATATATATATATATATATATGTAGATATATATATATATATATATATATATATATATATATATATATATATATATATATATATATATATACAGATAGAAATGTGTATAGCATGTCCACATGGGAACAACATCCTGAACCACTCACTACAACATAACAGACCATATGCACTGTTAATGGGGGTGGGGGCACAAATGAGGGATACCTGGTAATTACTGCTATGTTGCCCCCAATATTGCAATCCAATATCCAGCACATGCAGTTCCTGACTCCAGTACCCTCCACAACACAGCTACAATGCTTTCACAGTAAGCCAAATCACCTGTAAACTGTCAGGGCAATATCTGTAACATATCAATCAGAAATGTCATTCTACTGTAGGGAATGTACAATATGGAGGGGGTAAACATTACAATGGTGCAGATATGCACACATCTATACATTGACAAACATATTTAGGTACATATATATATATATATATATATAAAACTATCCGTGGTGGTGCAGCGGTAGCGTTGTTGCCTCACAGCAAGAGGTTCTCCCATTCGATTCTCGGCTGAAGTGCGGGGAGTGCCTTCTGTGTGGAGTCTGCATGTCCTCCCCACGGTTGGGTGGGCATTCGAAAGACATGCGTAAATGGGCATGCCTTTGTTGAAGGTTGAACGTTGAGCTGGCACCTCGGCATTCGTGTAAATCTACTGCCAATCATTAGCGGACTGGAGTTCCGCTGTGGCAACCCCTAACCGGGAAAAGCCGAAAGACAAACAACATATATATATATACATATATGAGATATATGTAATGAGGGAAGAGTACAGTGGGACAACTACCCCATTTCTTCTGGATGAAAATCCCTCAGTGATGAGGTATGCCACATAGCCTGGTATTACAGATGTGCTCTCTTGAGCATTGAACCAGGTCCCATTTACTGCACAGATATCGATGTTACCCATTTGCAGGTGTGCCTCAAGAGAGTGCCTTTGTAGGTTTAGACTTCTAGCAATGAGTAGCCTTACCTTCAGTTTTGCATGCTTGTATCTGTTATGGTGGTGGTTTTGTCCTTTGGACCTTGCCTAAATAGGGCATATATGGGGGCCTAATGTCCAGGTTATGTCATCAAATATAACCCCTACTGTACATAACGTGTAGCAGTCCGATATCTCCCTGGCTTGTTATTAGATATGATGACACTAATTATGGTGTACAGCACATATGCACCACTTCATGTACGACATACGTACACAGGTTGACAGAGTTGTGGCTGGAAGCACATACACAAGGCCAATAATGATATGTTGCTGTGATAACCTCATACATTTACTGTTGTAACATGGTTTGTTGCAACATATGTCCTATGAGGGATAAGAAGCCAGTAACTGTCACGGCTTTCACCATCTATAGACTGCAATCCTCACACTACCTTCTGCAGTCCACAGATAAATGCTCCGTTGGTAACACATGAAACCAAAGGAACAACACACTGCCCTGTCTGCAGATGGCCCTGCAGATGGGGATTCCTCATAAACATAGAACTGACATGGCAGGTATTGAGACATGTAGGACAGTCATATCCACACACACTGTTAAACCAACAGTACTACAAATGCAGTATTGCAGCCTTACAGTCTGTAGTCAGGTCAGGCACATCCCCCTCTTGTGTGTTGCCCTGTTTCCACAGTGTATGTTGTTAGAGGTAAATCCCCAATCCATCAGAGATGCTGTTTGACAAAGAACAGATCTAGTTCCTGCTAACAGTGAATGAAAAGGGCCAACACCAACATGATGTTCCTAGATACTGGAGTGTGCTTCCATGCAATTGGCTATGGGAATGTTACCACAGCTGTTCCATATGCAATCAGCTAGGGGAGGACTGCAAGTCATGCAGAGGCCATCAGCTGATCATGAGCATCACTTAAAATACACATGCTGCTGCCAAGCAATGCAGGTGTAGGTCTTCACATCCACCAGAGTGGGAGTGGGAGAGGCAGACAGAGGCAAAGACAAGTTAGCGAGTGGTGGGAGAGTAAAACCTAAGCATGTTTGTGTTACACACCTACCAGCACAGGGTATCAAACCCCTGACGACTATGTAGTACTATCACAGTTCTATGCAGTTATTGGATGTGCCACATGGGTTACCTGCTGTGAAGCCCTCAGAACAAATATGTGATGATGACTGACATCTGCAACAGGGATACGGTAGCTATATAGTAGGTGACATACACGTGCCTGTCCGCATGAACAGGTGCCAGCATCAACACAGCCACACTATCACAGGGACGCACATACATTGACACACTTGGCAGGGCCAGGATTACAACTCATTAATAGTGGGATTGCCACAACACATCACTGTGCAGGTATCACATGCACCACACGGGTCAAAGGGGGTTATATGGGCAAAGGGTATGGGAAGGTGTCTGACATAAGACAGCATTCTTCAGTATGCCCATGGGGGTTGTAGGGAGTGTGGATGTGAATATATGCACCATACAACACACACACAAACACACAGGGTGCCAGTACTGACATGAATGGGTGCATGTCTGCACGGGTGTGTGGTGGTCGACTGTGCCAGATCAACAAGGCTAGTTGATGGGTATACCTTGACATCAGGCCAAATGACGGTCTGCATTGTGGCTCAGGGCTTTAGTGCCTGCATTTGCCCACACAGGTGGGTACTGTATCCCCCATCCAGTCACCTGGGTGACTATTGTGTGTGGCCAATGCTGTGCGTTGCTTGCCATGTATGTGTTCCTTAGTCCATAACATGGACAGTTTCTGTGATGTGCACACCTCCCACATGCATGTACAGTGACATGTGGAACTCTACCTGGGGTGTCTGGCCCATGTTGTGAACACAGATTATCATCAGATGTGCCAGTCTTGCCCACATGTGGCATGAGTTGGTAATGGGCAGCAGGTTTACCCTGCACCTAAATTGATAGCATGCTAATGGCAATCCATGGTGTCAGTGGCATCTGTCAGTACAGGGCATGTTTTCAGGCATGGTATGTTCTCTGTGGGTCACATGTGATGGCACCACAGGTGTTTTAGGTGTCCATTGGGGAACATGGGAAAGGTGCACTGTCTGCATGTACGTGCATATTGGACAGATAGACAGGGTGCCATTCCCTCTGTAGCCCACAGCTCTCACCCCATAGTTACTATCACTGGCCAATATGCAGTGTACTACCCACATATTGGCTGTTGCCTAGGCATGTGTGTGTGTATGAGACATGGGTTGAGAGTGTGGTCTGGGTAATACTGGGATTGCTAACTGTGATTGCTTGGCCTTGATGTCACATGTATGGGTATTGTTTTGCACCCCAGCCTCTCAGCTATTTCACATCTGTTATCCCTGTATGGTGGACATTATGATATATAGTAGGGCCACCATATAAGAAATATGCAAAATCCACTCCACATTGGCCACTGGTATCACACACTCGCAACCACCTCCACACAGGATACGTGTTACAAACACACACACCTGTCATGTCTGGGAGTAGAACCCCTACCTAATTTATTACACTACAGCACTACGCAGTTATAGTATGTGCCACGGAGATTACTAGAGTTCTCTTTCCCCAAAGGTGTAGCTCACATTGGATGACATCAGCAGGTTTGCCAAAGTAGGACATTTGAATTGTCATGAGTGTGACTAGCCAAAAATGCATTGCTTCCTACACAGACAGTGGCACACACACAAAACATCCACAACTGACATGTGTGGGTATAGTACCCCTAACAGAGATCTATAACACACTACAGCATGGAGCTGTTATAGAACACACCACGGGGATTACTAGAGAACTCCTTCCTCAAAGGTGTATTTCACAATGAATGACATCAGCAGGATTGCCAAAGTAGGTCATTTGAAATGTAGTGAGTGTGGCTAGCCTAAAATGCATTGCACCTTACATAGACAGTGAGACACACACAAAACATCCACAACCAACATGTATGGGCATAGAACCCTTACAGAAGTCTATATCACACTACAGCATGGAGCTGTTATAGGACACACCACAGGGATTACTAGAGAACTCCTTTCCCAAAGGTGTATTTCACAATGAATAACATCAGCAGGATTGCCAAAGTAGGCCATTTGAAATGTAGTGAGTGTGACTAGCCTATAATGCATTGCTCCATACACAGACATTGAAACACACACAAAACATCCAGAATTGCCATGGGTGGAGATGGAACCCTACCACAGTTCTACATCACACTACAGCAGTACGCAGTTACAGGGCATGCTACAGAGATTACTGGGCTACAGCCTTCCCAGCAGTGTATATCTAGGTAGGTGACATCAGCAGCCTTGCCAAAGTTGAGTATATGAATTGCAAGGAGTGTGAGTACCCTAAAAAGCATTGCTCTCTACACAGTCAAAGTCAGACAGACACACACACACAAATTCACACACACACACACTTGCCAAGTCTGGGGTTAGAACTCCTACCTAACTACTTTATCACACTACAGCAGTATGCAATTACAGGATGCATTACGGAGATAACTGGGATACAATCTTCCCAGAGGTGCAGAGGTGTATTTCTAGGTGAGTGACATCAGCAGCCTTGCCAAAGTTGAGTATATGAATTGTAAGGAGTGTGAGTATCCTAAAAAGCATTGTTTTCTACACAATCAGGAACAGACACATGCACACACAAATGCACACATAGACTCACACACAGTTGCCAAGTCTGGGATTAGAACTCCTACCTAACTACTTTATTACACTACAGCAGTACACAGTTACAGGACGCACTATGGAGATTACTGGGCTACAACCTTCCCAGAGGTGTATGTCTAGGTGGGTGACATCAGCAGCCTTGCCAAAGTTGAGTATATGAATTGAAAGGAGTGTGAGTACCCTAAAAAGCATTGCTCTCTACACAGTCAGAGACAAATATGCACACAAACACACACTCACAGTTCTCATGTCTAGGGTTAGAACTCCTACCTAACTAGTTTGCCACATTACAGCAGTATGCAGTTATGGGACGCCACAGAGATTACTGGGTTACAACTCTCCCAAAGGTGGCTTTCACATTGGATGACCTCAGCAGGCTTGTCATAGTAGGGCTATGGGGAGGGCAGTGTGTGCATGGGCCATAACCCATTCATCTAGGGGTTGACATGCCACATGTGAGTACACACAGGGTCATATGTCACAGGTACATGTATACAGCTGCTAGATGACTACTTCCTTGTACAGTCATGCTGTACAGCTGGCACATGCACCACATAGTCTGTAATGCTGACAGATACTGGTGGCTAGTATCTGCTGTGAGTGACATCTACAACTCATGTTTCTGGGACCCTTTGGCTGTGTGCTGGGTGGGACAGGCCTGGATGGCTCATTGTCACAGTCACCCTCTTCTACACATCTATGCACGTCTACCTTTGGCTTATTATAGTGTGTTGTCCTGACGTATATGTCTGTATTCCTATCCACTGTGTGTGCAAGCCATGAGTGGTGCATACTGATGAGTGTCTGCGCTAGCAACTGCAACTGCCAGATATGTCTGGTCCACTGGTGTTTGCAGTCATGGCCTTTATGTGTTTATGTGTGAGCATGCCCAGTATGACCTTTTTTCTGTAAGTGTGTGAGCATGCCCAGTATGGCCGTCTGTACTGAATGTGTGGATCATGTCCAGGTAGTTTGTGTTGCAGTGCTGACCTTTGTGTTGAAAACTGACAGGTAGCATGCTGGCTCTGCAGGGTATCCATTGATCATTTGGCTTTGACTGTTACTACATTTCTGCATAGCAGGAGGGGCACACCTGACTGCTTCTACATTTCTATGCAGGAGTAGGGGGGCCTACCTGACTGTTATTACATTACTATGTAGGATGGGGGGACACACCTGACTATTTCTACATTTCTACTCAGGGTTGGGGGCACACCTGACTGTTATTACATTACTATGGAGGATGGCGGGGCACACCTGACTGTTTCTATATTTCTACACAGGAGTGGGGGGCACCTGACTGTTATTACATTACTATGTAGGATGGGGGGCACACTGGACTATTTCTACATTTCTACACAGGGTTGGGGGGCACACCTGACTGTTATTACATTACTATGTAGGATGTGGGGAGCACACGTGAAACTTGTACACATTTGCTATGACTGTAGTGGTATGTCAGGTACTCCATTTCATTCTGTATTGCTAACTATCATGCTGACTAGAGGCATACCAGTGTACTACAGATCGTGGCTTTGGTTGCCCTACATATTATTGTCTGACTTTCCACCCTTCAGAACTTACATCCCACTGCCTGCTCTGCTGTGGTCTGTCTGTGTATGCTGGGGGGAAGGTTAACCATAGCCATCATTCTGGGGCCATGGCACAGGCTCTGTTTGGGTTTTCTACACCTGTCCTGCTGGCTGAGACTGTTGTTGGGTATGTGAACCATCCTGACTGGCATGTGTAGGTCATATGGACACACATGTCGCTCAGCACATTTCCTGCAGTGGGTTTTGTCATCCTGTGTAGTGCTGGCTACTATAGTGACTCCAATATGTGTTACAGATGTCATGGTGCCACTATGGTTATCTACTGTTTGCTGCCATAACATTCAGCCACGAAATTCCCTTGCATGCACACATCCATACCATAGCTACAGGTAAAAACACATTCTACTCCATTTGGCAATTGGTAGTTTGATTGACTTACCTTGAGGGTGTGCTAGACTTGCGGATGGTGCTGGAGGGCTGCTTATGTTGGATGCACATAGTACACTCCCTATACATGGTTGAGCACAGGTAGTGTCATATTTGGCATCCCTTTTACTGTATGTGTGAGTCACAGAGAGGTGTCATTCTCTGGGTCCCTACTCTGTCAGTGCATGTGTTATGCATTGCCTCTTTGCCAAGGACAGGGCATACTGGGCACACCTCCTTCTGCCTACTGGGGCAGGCTCAGGTTGTTCCTCCTCTGTATCACTCTGTGCCTGTGCAGGCCTTGGCATTGGTGGGGGGCTGTGTAGCCCTGCCCCATGCTGTTCCTGCTGCAGCTGTTTCTGCAGGACCATATTGTGTAGCATAGCACATATAACAATTTGGGTACATGTAGCTGGTGAATACTGCAAGGCTCCACCAGATGTTTCCAGACACTGGAACCATGACCTGATCATCCCAAACACACACTCTATTATATGTCTGGCCTGTGTGTGTGCCTCATTATGGCATTGTTGTTCAGGTGTGTGTGTGTGCATTTCTGATGGGTGTCATCAGCCACGGCTCCAGTGTGTACCCAGCATCCCCCACTAGGTGATTGTAGAGGATGTCCCCATTGGCAAATCTCTGGTACAGCTGTGTCAGATGCCATATGTGGGAATCGTCATAGCTTCCAGGGCAGCCAGCACACACATTCATTATAATGCCCTGGGAATCACATATGACCTGGCAGTTGATGGAGGGGATGCCCCTGCGGTTGATGTAGGCCCTACCCTGCTCACCGGGTGGTGCTTTGAGGCATATGTGCATGCAGTCTATAGCACCCACTACCACAAGTTATTCTGCTATTTGGTGGAAGAGATGCATATTGCTGGTCAACACCTCATGGTTGTTGAGGAAATATACGTGCTCACTGGCATGTGCTGACATGGCATCCAGGAACTGGTGAAATACTTTGGATGCTGATGCCTGTGAGATCCCCATGATATCCCCAGTTGTGATTTGGGAGGTACCTGTAGCTAGTATACTTAGGCCTACACATACCTTGTTATCTACTGTGATGGGTTCCCCTCGGTCAGTTTGGTGTGTCAGGTGTGGCCGGCACAGTGCAATAATTTGCTGTAGGAGGTCTCTGTCCACCCTATAGTGCTCCACTATCTCCAGCTCATGTAGTCCCTGGTAGGTTACTGTGGGTCTGTACACACTTCTCCATCTCCTCACTGTGGGTTGTTTGGCAGCATTCACATCCTCACCTCCCTCGGCCTCTTGCACATGTTGTTCTATGTTTCCTGCTGCTGCCCTTCTCATTTTGTTGGTTTGTTTGTTAAAATTTCCCCGCTTGTATACACTGGTGGTGTAAAGTGTGGGAAAAAACAGAGGGGAAGGTGTTTGCTTAGTTTATAGTACTATTCTGGGCTGGGCTGGTCTGCTGCCTGTGTAATTGAGTGATTCTGATACATTTCAGCAGCCAGCTATCCTAGTTCTCCTTGAATACCTTCTTACTGCTGTTTTCCCTTCCCATTGCCTCCCTGTTTAAGCACATGTGTGCTCTGAGCAAACAGAGTGCTCAAATGTGCACACTGCTGCTATTTCATGGTTTAACTTCTTTTTTCTTCCTGTAAAACTCGATGCGTGGCGCTCACACCTGCTTACACTTTGTAAAGAGTGCTAGGCAGGTTTAGACACACTCCCTAGCTTAGCTGTGCAAAGCTAGAAGCAAACCAGAGCCACAGGCCTCCAATCCACTTTCAGTATGCCTGATACACACCCCCATGATGTCACCTTCCTCCTAGTCCTCACCCAGCTATTCATACTCTTACCCTGTTGGGACCTGCCTCACATGCTGGGGAAAACTGGGATTCACTATCCTTCCCCTTATTTGCATAGGATTTCCTGCTAATGTATAGTTACATATCTCACACTGAGCCTCCCCCCTTAGCAACTACTTCTCACTGGCCAGGTTGTCTTCTGCTTGCCATTGACTTGCATGGCAGAATACTGATTTTAGTTAGAATGCTTATTTTAGTTTTATTTTCTTATCTCCCCCCTGATCCCATTTGTTTACCACTGCCCTATGCTTAAACAGCCGAGATTGGCGAAAAAAAATAAAAGTTGATTTTTTGTATTGTTTGTAATGCCAGTGCCCTTATACTTGGCCATTGGCATGCTTCCTCAATTATATGCAGCCTTTATTTGAGCTGTCATAGCTCCGTTTTGGATTTTGAAGAAATGTACTCGGTTACTAACCAAGTACATTTCTGCAGATAGCACTAGTATTGCACGGACTATTGCTTGCTTCCTGGATTGCAAAATCACCTCATTTGCATGGATTTCACTTGCAAACAGGGTGATTTGCATACCAGGGCTTAGTCCATGCAAGATTAGTCCTGGACCACTCGTACACACCCCTGCAGGCTGTTCCTGGATTGCACAGCAGACGTATTGCCTGCATGGGCTCCTGCACCAATCTTGCACTCTGTGCAAGCTTTTGTGAATCTGAGGGACTGTCTCTAACAAACCAGGTTAATGATCGCTCTAAATTCATGCATGGAATGTTTCCCACATTTCAAAAATATTCTATTTCTCACCTCTGATGTTTTACTATAGTAAAGCAGCAAAAGAAAAAAAATGGCCACAATTATGCATTTCAACTTGTTTCTCTCACATACTGACATACATACATATATCAGCTCTGTCCCTTACAAGCAATATTAATGACTGTTTAACTCTGATGATGTAGGAAAAAGGTAATTTGCTTTCATTCACAACTTACCTCTCTACCTTCCCAAAATATTAGCGGTAGAATGTGATGTGATAATACGAAATAAATTATTGCCACAGTAATGTATCTTATCTTGTCTCACTACCACATTTCTAAGTGAAAACACATGCAGGTAGAGACAAACCACTCTAACAAGCAAGATCAGCCTTTGGTTGTGCTCCTGGAAAGACTTCCTCCCCACTCTCTAAAATAATTGCTTTCTGTTTTGGTACACATATGATATATAACTGTGATAAGGAGAATGGAACTGGTAATATGTTTCTATTTGTTTAAAATGGGCATAGACACACATACATGTGTGCTATATATTTGATTGTGACAAAATAAATTGCCAGCATAGACTAATGTAATCTAACTTGTTTCCTCACGTGTACACACACACACACACACACACACACACACACACACACACACACACACACACACACACACACACACACACACACACACCTTTTGACTGTGTCAGATTGATAGTTTCTTTTACATACAGATTGCCATCTTCTTTGGACCCTCCCCCCACAGACACACAAATTGCCATTTTTTGACTGGGTTCAGTTTGATATTTGACTGTGATCAAGTGACAAAAAATAGGCATAGTGATGTATTAAACACAATGTTTCAAACACAAACTAATTTAGTTCTTTCATCCTTCATTAGATATTTTTGACAGTGTGTACATCTGATGTTTGATTGTGAATGATTCTGATGTTTGATTGCGAATGATATCTGGTATACTAGAAATAACACACGTTGTTGCATTTTATCAGTGAAACCTGTTTTTTAACTATTGCAAATTTGTATTTGTACTTCTTGAGCAAGAGATTATAATTATGTAGATATGTCAGGCACTGTCCACTTATTCACTATCATAATTATAAAAAATAAGAAAAAATGTATCCATGACTGATGTCAGCAGTGTATACTGTTAACATTCTCTATGCATTTATCTGATATCCTGCCAGTATTTTGCATTTTAAATGAATCCTGCAAGAGAAGACTGTCACAGAGAATTGGTACATTTATTCCCTTCTGTTATCTCTCACTACATGATATGCGATCACTGCTAAATGTTAACATATATTGCATTGCAGCTATCAGTGACAGTGCACACTTTTTATGAAATGAATTGTTTGCTATATAAAGTTTCTTTGTGTATATGACAATAATATGATCCTCAAAACAATGAGACTATCGATGAAAAGAAAATATATACCAAATCTGAGGTTACTCCTACATCAGAATATTCTCCTTACTCTGAGAAACATCAACTTCCGATATATATATATATATATATATATATATATATATATATATATATATATATATATGGGTTCACTTCAGATGATCGAGTTTCCGAAATCTAGAAACTCATATAGTCAAGACCATATGATCGAGTTTTCAGAAACTTGAACATCTGAAGGGGGGGGGGGTTAAAAAGTGTGTGAGTGCCTTAGGTGAGGTATTCTACAGGGGGGCAAGCCTTCTGCACCCTCATACTTAAATATACGAAGTCTGAGATTGCGCTTCAGTGGGAAACAGGAAAATCACTCATTCCGCAGTGCCTTCAGAGGCATTGAATGGGATATTTCCCTTTTCCCCACTGTAGCACGATCTCGGAATTAGTATATTTAAGTAGGGGGAGTGTGGGGGGTGCAGGGGGGCTTGCCCCCTGCATAAATGTCTTTAAATGTGTTTTTTTTTATTTTCAGTTCTGATGTTCCATTTTCTGAAAACTCGAACATATGGTCTCGTGCATATTATATATATATATATATATATATATATATATATATATATATATATACACATATAAATAATTATATATAGGTATCAGGGGTGTGAGATGTCTAGTCCCTCATGATGATGTGAGTAGCAGATGGATACAGTTCTCTAGAATAATTGATTTATATTTTAGATTCACTATATTTCACTGTTAATTACACTTTAGTTGCAGGACTCACCACCTTTAGTCTTGTACTCGTGATAAAGAGTCTGTTGTCACACTTTTTTTTTTTGTTTTGTTTTTTTTCTACCCTGTTTATTTCATATTTATTTATTTATTTATTTATATTTTTTTCAGCAGAGGCCCGGGAGAAAAGTCCACAAAGCATAATAACTGAAGCAAAACAGGCATAGTTATTTAGAATAATCAAACATTATAAGAGTAGGATAGATTAGATTAGATATTGAGATCAGCCAGTGTTTAGTAAGGTGGAGTCTAAGTTTTTTGTTTGAAGAGGACAGAGAAAAAAAAGAAAGTTAGTTCAGTGGGCAGTAAGTTCAGTGTTTACCGGGAGTTTCAGGTTAGAGTAAAAATGAAGGAGTGTTGTTTGGCAGATGGTCTATAATTAGAATATTCTGTAGAGTTTCTTTAAGGTAATTACTTTGTCAGACACTTAATTGTTTGAAAGAATAATCCTACATTGTCCTGTGTAAAGGAATATTTTTATTTTAAAATTTGATTTATGACTTTGGAATAAAAATATAGGAAGAATAATTACCTTAACCCATGATGCTCTAACACTTTTATGTGATGCTGATATAAATCAGAATCTTCAGTGCACACATTGCATGACATCTTTATCTTATAGTCATATTCACCCTTACTCATTATTCATCTCAGAATGACATGTCTTAACTATGGTCAGTGATCATACTGAATATGTATGATATGTATACAGACTGTAGTAGTGGTTTATATAGTATTTAACGTTGGTTGGATTTTTACATCATGCAGTCAATGTAAGCATAATTTTGCCTGCTGAATGCTTTAACAAGTGCTCTTTCTGAGTTGCCAAGTGCCTTTCCTGCTTCAGTCTGTGTTTTTAGAGTATTATCATTGGAATTTACTCTTTCAGTCTATGCATGTTTTCTTATTTTTGCCCCAGTTCATAACTAAAAAGGGTCCCAGTAGTGGCTCACTTGCCTGGTTAACAAAAAGAATAGATATTTAGTTGCTTTATTTTGTAAGCTTGGGTTAGATGTTACTGGCCATAGCTCATTTATAAAGGAGAACCCAGCGAGAAAAGCTCTGCTAAGAATGAAAGGATTACAGTTTGCTTAAAAAAATAGCACTGTAATTAAACACACAGCAATTTTTTAAATGACATTTCACTTTAGATTTATCACTATACTTGAAATGCTGTAGTATAATAAAGCAATAAATCTGGAACTGACTGAACTCCTAGTTATACGGAACACATTTATCACATTACAACAAATGATAGCACCACATCTATGACACCATTGAGAGCATGCAGAATACCTTTAACCTTTAGAAAAAAATAACTATCAAATCAGACAGTGGTCTTAAGTAGTATTTTATCATCACCCTGAATGATGCCAATATTTCAAAATAAAATAACTGGCTTTAATATCTGGCTATGTAGCTGGCTTCAGTCAAGGGGATCCAGTACATGTTTGCTTGAAAGGAAATGGCTAAGTGACCTTACTGTTTCAAATTTATAGATTCATAGAATATTACTAGGTTAATGACCCAGGGACTTTTCTAAGCCTAGCCAAGTTTTCCCCAAAGGAATAATCATGTTCTGTATCCAAATAGGACATTGAGGGCCAGGCATTTATAAGCTACTTCTGTCCATAAGGGACATGTGTACCAGGTCCAGTGTAAATTTCCTGTCCCCCCATCCACTGGTCTAGTTTGCACTTAAATTAGGTAATAGACAAACTCAGCTCCACATATGTGGGAAGCTTGTTCCATAGAACGGGCAGTCTCTGAGAAACACTTCTGTCGCTCAAGCATGTACTGTTTAAGTCACAGGCAAAATTCAGGTCCCTAGACCTTGTATTTCTGTGACTGTTTGACTTACGAATATGCAGGAGATTCGTAAGTGTAGGGTTTGTGGATAAGCTAGGTATAGATTACCCCCCACCAATATATAGGAGACAGGAAAAGGGTTTTAAAGTGCTCTGTGTAAGGCAGGTTTGTTACACCTTGTATTCTTTTTAAGAGAATCTCTGAGGTCATTCTAGTTGCTGTATATGCCTAATCAGGTACATACTGAAGGGAGCATTAAACTATGATTCATCTTATAAGGGCAGAGTACAGTGGGATACTGACCTTTTTGTACCTAGATGCCATGCCCTTACTTATAAGTTGCACAACATAAAAGGATTTCCTCACCACTTTGACATGTGGTGGTCAAAGGTAAGGCTACTGTTTATGTGTGTAGTGAGATCCATGACCACTGTGTTGACTCTTACGGTCATGTTATCAACATGGTAATTAGCCAGAATAGTTGACTTTCCAAAGGGTACAATTATGCATTTCTTAATACTGAGTTTAAGATCATGGCTTTGGCACAATTTGTTAGCCAGAAATAGTCCTTCTTGAAGAATGCTAGTGTATGCAGGGGAGTTGATATTAACCCTCAGATACACCTACTCAGCTATACAACTTCATCATTTGCTTCCACTTCAGAGAAACAGATGCCAAAAAGAAGCAGGTCTTGTACTGGGCCTTGTGGAACTCCACTAGTAAAATGCCTCTTGGTGAAAGTGGCCTCACCTATTTTGACCTCCTGGGTCCTATCAGTGTGCCTGCTGGCTATCGAGCAGATGATAAAAAGGTTTATAATTAATTTATTACAGTTGTCTAGAATGCCTTAGTGGAGTATTGTATCAAAAGCCTGTGCCAGGTTGACATAGGCTGTGGCCATAGTCTTGTCATCATCCACTGCTTGCTGACCTTCTCAAAGAGATCCATCAGATTTAGTAGGAATTACTTTCCTTTAACAAACCTGAACTGTGTTGGGTCCAGCATTTGCAGGTTATCGATGTCCTCATTTATCATGCCATGATGATTCTTCTATGGCCTTACATATGCGGCTAATCAGACTTGGGCCTGAAGTTATCTGGATTGGTGGTTGAACCTCTTTTATGCAGGGAAATGGATGCAGCTTGCTTTCATAACTTGGGCAGAAAACCTGACTGTAGGTTCCAGTAGAAAAGTGATTCAAGTGGACCAGAGAAAAGTGATTCAAGTGGACCAGAGACGTTATTTTTCATGCTATTTTGTAAGCATCCCAGAATATTATCAGGGCCCATTGATGTAATATTTTTGGCCTTCAAAATTGCACTGATGATCTGTTCCCTAGTAATGGTTCGGAGGCTTGTGATATGCAGTATTTCCTTTGGAATATCAGGGGAGTGACGGAGGAAATGTGAGCCGAAACAAAATGGGTAATCACCTCCAGTTCATTATGGGTGATGCCATTTACAATAAATTCTGTATGCTGTTGTGTATTTCCCTTGAGGTTCTGGACATAGCTGTAGAAATCTTTGTGGTTGTCCTTTGCCTAAAAAGCTATTTTTTCTTGATCAAGATGCTTTTAGTATGGTGGCCTTTATTCCTCCTACACTTGGAAAAGATTTTTTTTTCTTTTGTTTTCTAATTGATTAATATTGTGATTCCACCAGGATGGCTTGTGTTTGAGTTTGTCTTATTCTTAATATGAGTGGACACAGGTAGCACTATACAGCTATCAATATGGCTGTACAGTGATTTTGTAAATAGCTTAGCATATGCTTTGGAGTTTACTGAGTTTAGGGGGTGCTTGAAATTTAGCTAGGGTGTATTTTACAACACAATTAGCCTTGGGATAGTTCCTAAAGGTGTTTGGTATTGCTGGATCCCCAGATGTAATTTTTATTTCAAGCAATACTGCCTTATGGTCAGATTTGATGAGCAAGGACATTACTTTGGGTGTGGAACATCAGTCTTCCATGTTCATGAGTACAAGGTCAAGGATGTTTATACCCCTAGTAGGAGAATGGACGAACAGCTTTAGGATGTTGGTATTAATGAAGTTAAGAAATAGCTGGGCTTGTGCATTAGAGGTGATATAGGATTCAGAGTCTCTAGAGGGGTAGTTGAGATCCCCAATGAAGATCATATTGGGTTGAATGGTGAGGGACATTAGTACATTAGGATAGGTAGTATGGGTTTCCTGGGACATGGACGGGGATCTATAGCTTGCAAAGATATGGTGTGAGCCCCTGTTTATGGTGAGTTGCACATATATGAGGTCCAGTGAGTCATACACTTGTCTGGATGTGAGGTTGTTTTTAATATAGACTGAGATTCCTCCACTTTTAATTCTCTCCTGTGCAGTAGCTGGTCAAAAGGTGTGAAAGACATTATAACCTTGCAATGCTATGGTACTCTCCATGACTTTATACCATGTCTCCATTACTACATAAATGTCTACACTCTTCAGGGAAAAGAGAGCTTGCAGGGAGTGAAGTTTCCTATCAAGACTTCTAGCATTGAGCAGTGCCACCTTTGGATATTCCTTCAATGATTTACTTAAGACGGGAAGTTTATCAGTTTGACAATGCATAAAAATGGCACTGTGTTGGTCTTTGCCAATATCAGAAAGCCTAGAGGCAGTTCTGACTAAAGAGGTTTAAAAAGGTCAGAATGTACAGATGTTCATTACAGAGGCACTCAATGCAGCTGTGACAAAAGCAATGTGAAAAACAAGCACTGAAACAGTGGATATGGTAATGAAAGTCCTAGCTTTTGTAGAGTTTAGCAGAAATGAGTAATACTCTTCTTCTCTAAGTAGCATGGTAGCCAAATATTGTCAAATGCCACAAGCATAGAGATTCAAATTTTAAACAAGTAGCCCTCTAGCCAATCAAAGGCACAATAAGACTTACACTAGCAATTTCCAGCTCAGAAGGGTGTAAGCCAGCTCTCCTGCCTAAAGAGTACAGACCACAAACCAATCTAATATAAAACATCTGGTTTGGAGCCCAAGTACTTAAAGTAGAACAAAGACACTTTCAGAATAAGACAATAAGTCTTCAACCAGCACTTCCCAACTCTGAAGGTTGTAAGCCACCTCTCCTGCCACAAGAGTACAGGCTGAGAACCCTCCTAATGTAAGATACCTAGTTTGTAGCCCAGGTGCTTAAATCAGGACTAAGAGGCTTAGAAAAAAAAGTTGCAATATAATCAAGCTTCTAACAAGCAATAATAAATGCAGAAGATTAAATACAACAGACTACTTTAAGAATGCAGAGCAACAACCTAAATAAAGTAGGAATAAGCACAAATACAGTACAAACAGCTAAATAAAGTGCATTTTTTTTAGTATGTGGGAATTTAGGAAACAGAAAATAATTCCAGGTTAAGAGACTAACTGGGCCTTTTCTGTTGATCTCACAGACTTCAGTAGAATAAGCTGATATGGTGAGACTGGGTAGAGCGTCCAAACTCAGATTTATAATAGGATCAAACAACTCAAAAGCCACCAAGTTTAAAAGTACAACAGAAGTAGGGTGGGATGAAGAGAAAAATTAAATGCAGACAAAAATCAGCAATAGTCAGGCAGAGAACACCAAGTCAAACAGCACTATAGCTAAATAAAGATGCACCAAATACTTGTAGTTAAATGAGGAATGCTACTTCTCAGCACCTCCAACTAATTACATGGATATTATTCACTGTTTGCAAAATAATTACTTTCTGACTGATCCTAGTCAAGACCTCTTAAAATTCCAAAAAACAAAACTAAAACTGAATAAAAGGCATTATGAGTGAAGATAAAGAATGTAACTAACCAAACCTTAAATGAATAATCCGATTCAAAATTACATGCAGATATGGATCAGCAATAGTCAGGTTAAGACAGCAAGTAACATAGCACTTAGCTAAGTAAATATGCCACTAAATACTTGTAGTTAAATAAGGAATGCTGCTCTCAGGTTCTCCTACTAACTACCTGGATTTTATTCAGTGTCTGCAAAATAATTGACTGTCTGCAAAATAATTCTTTTTTAAATGACCCTAACCAAGACCTCTTAAAACTCCAAACAGGTTCTTAAGTGGTTACTGGGCAATTGACTCAAAGGCCTTTATAAGCCTAGCTGTTTGTACCCAATATAATATTAGAGAAACCCAATATAAATGATCTTGCCTAAACTCGGGATCTTAATTAGCAATGACGGTCCATATTTATGAGGGTTATAGGTGAAACCCTCAGCAGGAATTTATGGTTTCCCATCCAGTCATCCAGGCAATGCTTAAACAGGGGCATAGATCGGCTTTGTTTGATGTGAATTGGTAGCCTATTCCTGAGGAGTTTCACAGTCAGCTCGGTAATCTGGATATGGAGTGTCAGCACACAAAACTGCCAAAATCAGCATAATTAAACTTGAACACTTTATTCACATAAAATAAATAAAAAATAATAGAAATCAAGTGCTTTTGTCTCCAAATTTGGAGACTTTATCAAGATGGAGCATGCCCCATTATTCCATCATTTAAAACCTCATTAATTATGTCATGGACCAATCCTGACCCAGCACTCATGAATAATTCATTAACAAGTGGAACCCTATAACAAGAAGCTTTAAGAATACATGCCTAGTATAAAATAAAGGCTAAAATATAACATATAAACATACACTGCCCTCCATACATTCACCCATAAGTATAATGGTAAGTTATCTAAAGTTATATCAAGATACATTCAAAAGACAGAGTCAGAGTTAAAAAATGTTAATGTATACAATAAACTATATGTATACATAGATATATATATTTATACACACACATATATATATATATATATATATATATTTATACACATACATATATATATATATATATATATATATATATATATATATATATATAAACACACATACAAAATGTGCAATATATATGAACTTGTTCCCTATATATTGTACCTAAAAAAACTTTGTATATATAAAAATATATGATTATACAAATATATACAAAAATAATTAATTAATTAATTAATTAATTCTAAAAGCACCAATATAGCCCCACTAAATGATTAAATATTTAAATACATAAATACTATTATATAAATGAACTATATTTGCACATACCATAAAAAATTTAATATATATAACCATCCATAAAATTAGATCAATACAATTAAATTACATTAAAAAAATATTATTAAACTATTATCTACCTAAAGCTTTCAGTTTAAAAAAAACAAGTCATTGAAAAAGATTCATTTAAGCCTGGCCATTGAGTTGCATTTGTTCTCAATTACCATAAGGCTTCATTTCTTTCAAGATACAATGGCCATGGTCCACCTCTTGGGTCTAACTATAAGGGATCAATAACAGTGGCAAGTGGATCGGATGGAGTGAATTTGTTGAATTCAACAAATGTAAACCAATGCTTATCAAATGGTTCTAATCTGACGAGACAAAACGTCCATGAGGGTGCACAGTCGAATTTAAGCCCTCCTATTAATATGAATGACTGGCTTGAAGAGAATATGGCATTTTCTACAAGGGAACCTGTAATTGCTTCTTCCTATACCAGTAATTTACATAAATTGGATCATATTTTTCTTAAAATTAAAAAGATTCAATTGGACAATGCCTATTTTAAAGAGTGCTTGAAACATAGACTGGTGCCTAAGGGTTTGAGCATGTGGTGCTTCCCTCCAAGACTAATGGCTGGTTCCTGTTTTCATAAAGAGTTACTTTCTATGTTTGATAGGCATGGCTCCGAATACATGGAGCTTGTTATTAAACATAATAAGCTACAACTGACTGACTTAATGAAGGAGACAACAGAGTTAGATAGGAAGATTGTGCAGGATGTGGCACATGAGAATAATATCTTTGATTATAACAGAATTTTTAAAAGTACTGAACAGAAAATTATTTCAATTAAGAACAGCAAATGAAGACAATTGAGAGGGATAGGGCCCGATATAATACTAATATGACTTACCCTCAGCCTCCTTGGCCACAGGTTTGGAATAATGACAGTAATATTGATGTTGTTTCCATAAGTAATCAGGATTCATCTTTGTTTGGATCAAGAAAATGTTCCTCCATTGAGGAGGTCCAAGAGACCAAGAGACAGATACAATCAGAATGTACAGGGTCAGGGGACTTTTTTTACGAACAGGGGTCGGGGGGGGCAATCATTTTACCAGAGGGGCGGATGTCAAGGGTGGAATTGAATACACATGGACATATGTTGGACAGTTGTTCTATTTTAAGAAATTTCAAAGGAGATTTTAATGTATTTAATTTTTCTTCTATTCAGATTGATGTCAATGACTGTGATTTGTTTTCTAAAGGATTGTCATCTGTTCTTGTGAAGAATTTTAATATGGTTCAAACATTGGTGGACCTTAGACATTTTGTTAGAAAACTGAATTTAAATGTTCTTTTTAAATCTGTGGAACATACTTGTAACCCCTTACACATCTCAAGTACTTATAACCCACCTATACATCCTCATTAGCAATGTTTGATAAAATATGTGAAGTTGATGTTAGGATTTTACACAAGAATGTGCATTTCTCCAATTTAAGTAAGGGTGAATTGGATGGCTTGATTAAATTAAGATCTAACAAGGATGTAAGGATTATTAAACCTGATAAGGGTGAGGGGGTATTGTTATTACGGACATGTGTGATTATAATGAATGAATGGGAAAAATCCTGGCAGATAATGCATACAGGAAAATAACTTTGAATGAGTTGAATGTTACTCATAACAAGATTCGAAATGAATTGAATGATTTGTTTATTGAAGGTTCCATCTCTATAGATGAATATAATGTTTTATCTGTTCACCACCCAAAAACCCCATGTATTTTTGATTTACCCAAAATACATAAAAATATATCTGATCCACCTATGCGTCCGATTGTAGATGAGCAAGGTTCTATTACATATCCTATACCTAGATATTTGGACATCAATTTAAAATCCCTTGTTGCTGATGAAATGAATATATGCAAAGATTCGTGGGATTTCTTACAAAGGATTAATAATTTGGAATTTAGCGAGACTGGTTTATTTATTACCATAGACATGAAGGATCTATATACCTCAATACCCCAGAATATTGGGGTGGAATGGGTATGTGATTATTTATTAGAAAGAGGGGTGTCCCAGCCCAAGATTAATGTATATGAAGAATTATTTGAATTTGTGTTAAAGAATAATTGTATTTTCTTTAATAACGAGTTTTCATCCAAACTGTAGAGGTTGCAATGGGCTCCCCATGTGGTGGCTTATATGCCAATATGGTTATGCTACAGTGGGAGAAAAAGTTTGTATTTAATTCACAATTTTATGCACATTGCAAAATGTATGTAAGATTTTTGGATGATATTTTTATATATTTGGGATGGACAGATACCAGCAATAGTCAATTGCAGACATCAGCAATAGTCAGACAGAGAATAGGAGGTCACACAGCACTACAGCTAAATAAATATGCCATTAAAAACTTGTAATTTAATGAGGGATTCTACTTCTCAGCTCTTACCACTAATGTGCTGGATTTTAGTCACTGTCTGCAAAATAATTTACTGTCCGTGAAACAATTGTTTTCTAAATTAACCTAACCAAAACCTCTAAAAACTCCAAAAAGAAAAAAAAATCAAAATGCAATATGAGTAACTATAAAAAATGGAAGTAACCAAATCTTAAATGAATAACACCAACCCAAAACCAAATGTAGACAGAGATCAGTAATAATTGAATGGAGAGAGAGAGAGAGAGAGAGAGAGAGAGAGAGATCAGCAATATTCAGACAGAGGAAGACAAGTCACAAAACACTATAGGTAAATACTTGTCATTACAAGAGGAATATTATTCCTCAGGTCCTCTCACTAAGTAGCCGGAAATTATTAAATATCTGCAAATGAATTATTTTCTGTCTCTAGCCAAGATCTCTTAAAACTCCAAAAGGAACAACACATTTAAATCAAGCAAAATGCAATCTAAGAGTACACATAAAAAACTGAAAACAAGCAAACATTAAATAAATAACTCCCATCCAAAATCAAATGCAGGCAGAGATAAGAAATAGTTAAAGGCAGATAGACATCAGCAATAGTCAGGCAGAGAAGAACAAATCACATAGCACTAGAGCTAAATAAAGATGACACTAACCACTTGTATTTAAATGAGGACTGCTATTTCTCCTCTCCGCTCACTACTTTTACAGGATTGTATTCACTGCCAAAGAACTGTTTTCTGACTATAGCCAAAACCTGTTTAAACTTCAAAATTTACAAAAAACTAAAGCAAAACAAAATGCAATACAAGAAAAAATATTTATAAATCAGAGCAACACAAACTTAAAAGAATAACACCAACCCAAAATCAAATGCAGACAGAGAACAGCAATAGTGAATGGCAGACAGAGATCAGCATTAGTCAGGCAGAAAACAGCAAGTCAAAAAGCACTACTGCTAACTAAAGATGCAACTAAATACTTGTTGTTAAAAGTGAGGGTGTTATTTCAAGGTCCTTCCCCTAATTCACTGCCTGAAAAGAATTCCTTTCTAAGTGACCCTTGCTAAAACCTCTAAAAACCCCAATAAGGGAACATCGCAGTTCCGCATTAAACAGAAATAGCTCTGTTTTGCAATGTTTTGATTGGCCCGAATACCGGCATATGGGCCAATCAAAACTTCGCAAAACAGAGCTACTTGTTTATCGGTATCAGTTCCGCATTAAAAAGAAGTAGCTCTGTGTTTTGCGATTTTTGATTGGCCCATATACCAGTATACGGGCCAATCAAAACATCGCAAAACAGAGCTACTTCTGTGTAATGCGGAACTGCGATGTTTCGCATTAAACAGAAGTAGCTCTGTGTTTATTTATTTTTGATTGGCCCAGCCCAATCAAATAAAAAATAAACACAGAGCTACTTCTGTTTAATGCGGAACAATAAAGACGTGGGACCTTTTTTTATTTTTTATTTTTTTTTTTTAGTCCCTACCTGGCCAGTCGGAAATCTGGCAACCCTGCACAGTACTATAGCTAAATAAAAATGCCAGTAAATATTTGTAGTTAAACAAGGAACACTATTTCTTAGATCTTGCTACTAATTAGCTGGACTTTATTCACCTTTGACAGGGATGTTCAATTCCTCTCTTATAAAGGTTTTCACATTCTGTCTAAGCCCCCTTAGTGGCTACTTTTAGACAGAATCAATTCATAAGACATTCCAACCAGGTAAATTCTAATTTGGAACACATTAATATGGCTCAACTCAATGCAGGAGTCTTAAAATTCCAAATTTGAGGTTTTACTACAAATTGATTTCATATATGCATTGTCATGTAAGAATTACTTCAAGGCAATGAAAGCACTCCTGCAATTCCTGGATATAGTGCCTATGATATCTTCAGACCTAATAGCAGCTGTAGAGGAGTATTAATATTTGTCAGTGATATCATTACCTCATGACAGATTCCTCAAGAGACCACATTTCAACTCCTACTTGTTTAACTCACCATAAACAAGTACAATTATCACTTCATAACAAACAATAGAACACCCTCTATTTCCCCTCCTGAGCATGATAGTTATTTTAACACCTTAGGTGAAACCCCATTGAATCTAATACCTTTCTACTCGGGGACTTCCAACTATTCATTGTTATACAATAACTTCATATATATATATTTATTTATTTGCAGTTTGTTGCCAGGATGGTCCATTGGGCCACTAGGAGCACGTTTTCAATGGAGTCCCAGGGAAAAAAGCTCCAGTAAATGAAACAAAACAAATAGAAGTTAATTACAAAGCAAATTATAATAATAGATAATATAGTAATACCCAAAATGGGGAAAATGCAAAGGCTGGCATTCATTAAGAATAAAATAAAGTGATTAAACAATTACATTTAGGTACAAAATCTGTTGATTGTCATAGGTGCTTATTACAGTGTTATGCATTAGTATTAAAACATTTGCACACTGATTGGTCAGCCCAACCAGCGTGCCCTTTGTGTACTGAGCATATATCAATAGAAAAAAGTCCTGCCACTGAAGTACCATTGAGTGGCCAGACTTTTCTATTGATATATTCTACTGACAGCAGACCAAGTACAAGAAAAATTAAGTATGTTTTGCAAAAGTTAAGCAATAGAAATGTATCCAATTTTACTTGTATTTTTCCACAGTCTCAGTAGACTGTTGTGCATCTAAATTGTATGGATTTTAGGAGAATGTCCAAATTTTTGTCACATATTAACAGAAAAAAAGCAACGTAGATTCTTTTTTCTGCATTGCTTCTGTTGAACAGCACTGATGTAGTGTTCAAGCATGGGAATGTAAGTCCTACACATGTGTGCTGTACATCAGAAAGTGCAGAAGAACAGGGAAACAATGCATAGGAACACTACAGTGCCATTACACAAAAATATTATTTAAGAAAGGCAAGCAACTTCTTTCTTAAATAATATCATTGTGCAATAGTAATAACCCACTCCTGGGTGTGGGTAATGCTGGATTTACCTGTGGTTGCCCTTGTTTGATCACTCGGGCTTTGCCCCAGTGATGAAACCTCACCAACCGTGGGTAGATACAGTATTACTCACACTCAGGAGTAGGTTATTGCTTAAATAACTGGTCGACTTACAGTGTCAATGGTCAGCATGCCCAACACTTCCTTGATATTATAGGTTCATAGGTGGTTACTAGGCTAACAACCACAAGGACCTTTTTAAGCCTAGCCATGCATCAAAATCTCTGATAAGTTCTGATGAGTTATACATTTTAACTCTTTTAGAAATAACCAGTCTACTAGGAGCTCCAATACCCCTACCCTTGATCTTGTTCAGATAAATATGTCCACTTATAGCTCTTCCCCACATGCATAATCATGCTTTGTTAAATCAGAACATATATTGTTGACCTTTTCCTTTATAATTGGTGGTAGTTTCCCTATAAATACTTCTGTGTTTAGAGACTTGTCAAAAACAAACCATATTTAGTTAATGGATGACCAAAATAAATTCCTTTGTAATCCTAGCAAGCTCCTCACACTATCCACACATGTATGCTAACTCCAAGATTACCATTTCTTGGAGAAAAGGGAACAGTCTGAGAGCTGGTCTCTCAGACTTAATATTTGCAAGTCTGTGTTTTTGGCTATTCATTCTCAACATTTTGGGACTCACTAAAGTTAGTTCCGACATTTCAAACAGTTCCAGTTTAGAATGTTAGTTTTGCTCCTTTTGGCACAAGTGCTTGCTTGTGATCATTTGACAATGCCAGGCTGATCATTGCCAGGCCATATATAGTAAGTTATAGGTAAGCATAGTGGTGTAAAGTAAATATATATTATTCTTCTCAGAACAGTTGGAAATTAGGTCTTTGCACACTGCTGGCAATGGAGTGTTAAGGTTAGCAGTTAACAGTAGTGGTGTTTGTTTAAATGAAGAACAGGAAGCAGGTAGTAGTACTAGTAGTAGTAGAATTAGGGAAGGGGGTATTGACTTTGGGTAAAAGGGATTATGTGTATAAAAGTAAGAAACAGTTATGTCAGTGAGGTGAAGATGAAGTAATTTGGAAGAGGTTAAAGCTTGTCAGATAGATTGGTTGACCATATTTATAGCTGGTCATGCTGCAAAAGTGGGCAGTTGAGAAATTTACCAGGGGGTGACATAGTCAGCAATGCAGGGGTTTCCTCCCCCATTTTCCAAGAAAAAAAAGAATGACCACTTACTAGTAGGCTGCCTAGTTTGTTGTTAGGTGAGGGGGGGGGGGTTGGTGTTGGCCACATCTGGGCACATATTTTTTTTTTTTATATATTTGTGTATAGATAATCAAGTAGTTTGAATAATATGCAAGTCCTTGACTGATGAAAGGTCCATAGCACTGAGTTCTATGCGATTAGGAAGGTAGCCACAGGTTGCTGAGGTGAGACAAAAACAAGGCTGAGAAAGCAGCCAATAATCACTGGAGGGCATGTGACATCAGTAGAGGTGGCACCACTTGACTCCATGCAAAGGTGGGTATAAACTATTTTCAAGTGCAGTCTTTTTCACACTGCAATGGCATGGTGAAAGAATGTTAGGTATTCAGAAAAAATGTATATATAT
This sequence comes from Protopterus annectens, assembly GCF_019279795.1. Lineage (NCBI taxonomy): Eukaryota > Metazoa > Chordata > Ceratodontiformes > Protopteridae > Protopterus > Protopterus annectens. The sequence continues at coordinate 454,060,747 of NC_056733.1, read as the reverse complement.
ATATATATATATATATATATATATATATATATATATATATATACATACATACGTGTGTGTGTGTGTGTGTGTGTGTGTGTTTATATCTACATATCTCTCTCTCTCTATATATATATATATATATATATATATATATATATACATACATATAGATGTATGTAATTATATATATATGTATATATATATATATATATATAGATATATATATAGATATATTTATATATAGATATAGATATATATATAGATATATATATATATATATATATATATAGATATATATATATCATTCACCTTTGCAGTGCCTTTCTGTGGTGTTTTGTGCTGGTGACAAGGCTATGGTGGTTACTTATTAGCCCTGATTGTCCTTTCATACACATATATATATATATATATATGTGTGTATATTCATATATAGATACACATATATACATGTATACTGTTGTAGGTGGCAGCAGGTTGGTGGAGGTTGGTGGAGTTAGGCGTGCAGTGAGGAATAAGGGGAGGAGGCAAGCAGGTAGGCCCGCATAGAGGTGGGCTTTATTTTAAAGTGATCAAACGTAGGGGCAGTGGAGCTGGTGAATTTCCCTATTATGGATAAAATTAAAATTCAGATTTTAGCTTGTTAGTTTATCAGGTAGTGAAAATAGCATGTAGGTCATTAAATTAGAAACGTGTTAGCTACGTAGGTTCTATGATATATCTGTATTCTACAATGTTAGAGAACAGCTTAGGACTGTGAGGTGAGACTGTGGGTATTAAGTGGTAGATGGGCAGTGGAAAGAATGGCATAAACATGTATATCAAAAAACAATTGAATAAATAAACGGGGAAAGGTATGTTTTGCTAAATAAGCAAGGCAGGAGAGAGGCTCACTGTGTTAGAGATAGGGTGGCTAAATGATGGGCCTTTATCATGTTATAAAGGAAGATATTAATAAGAGGAGGATTATGTACATACACACGTGTGTGTGTGTGTGTGTGTATATACACACACACATTAAAAAAGCGAGTACTTACAATAATATAAACAGCTTAATATCAACTGCAAAAATATCTAAACTCACATCGAAACACAAAATATCGACAAAATGGAAGTTACAGTGGCATTTGCTGCTTTGGGAAGGAGGAAGCCACTGAAGACTAGGTATAGACCATGGGACAACTGGGTGCTGGGCTTCATTTATTTTGTGTTGAAGAAGGATCCCAAGCAAGGTCTTCCACTTTTGGCATATTTCTTAACTATACATGAAGCTCAGAGGTTAAGGGATAGAAGTGCTTGGTTATGGCATGACCAGTATGTTTGTAAATTAAAGACAGTGAACAAGTCCCCTCCATTGCGAATGTAGGCATGCAGACACCTGGCTAGGAACTATGACTGATAGGATAGATGGGATTCTAAAGGTAGATCAGGAGGATGCAGTGAGTAGTGCTTGATCTTGCTGGGATTTCAATGCAGGGAGATTTAATTGGGTTTCTTGCAGGTTCTCACATGCATGTACATTTTATGGAGGTCCAAACAGTGGAGTGAGATGTTTAAAAAGGGAAACAGGCAAATATGAAGGGGGATTGTGCCAAAGGCCAAGACCAACAGAGGTATTCAGTCAGGACATATGCAGGCAAGAGGACGAGGAGTCTTCAGAGGAGTATGGAGTGTGCAGCACTTTTGGGGAACAATGAGTTCAGCCATTATATTTCTGTGTTAGGATTGATAAGTTAATTATTAAGCTGCAACATCACCTGGATACAGTCATGGCTTATGAATTGATAGGTTCTGTGGGGTATATTTTTTTTCAATTAAGTCAGCATTGAAAGGTACTTAGAAGGTTTGCTGTAATCTGCAATCAGGAAGGGGTAAGGGATACATAGCTCAGGTGTGTTGGACAAAGAGGCAAAGATGGCCAGGATTTTGGGCCCACTGGACCTTCCTCCATTTTGTGAGTTTGGAGTGTCAGCTTTAGGCCTGGTACCAAATAAAAGGTTGGGTGAGTATTAGCTCATTCATCACCTTTCATTCACAGAGGATTCTTTGGTGAATGACCGTATAGACAAAGCTTATATGAGAGTACATTATGTAACATTAGGTGGTGCAGTTAGATAGGAGCTTGAGTTTGCTGATCCATGGTTGTTCAAGCTAGACATAGAGCCAGCTTTCCATTTATTGCCTGTTCACAAGGAAGACTGGTCATGTTGGGGTGTTTTTGGGTGGCAAGTTTTATGTTGATAAACCCATGCCCATAAATTGTGCAGTAGTGTATGCAATGTTTATAAAGCTTAGTTCATTATTACATCGGAATCAGAAACAAGCTGGGGGCATACACAGTGCATTAGATCATTTTTTTGTTTTGTTGTTGATTTTTGAAGGTCAGAAAAGAGTGAAAGCTTTTTAGAAACTGAGAAATGAGTTGTGGGACCATTACTGAAGGCTAAACAAGAAGACCTTTCTAAGAGATTGACATTTTTAGACTTGGAAATTGATTTGACTGAGGGGATTATATCATTTACTGGAGTAAAATGTGGCTGCATTAAGTTCTAAGATTAGAGCTATGTTAGAAAAAGGCAAAGCCAGAGACTAGGAGGTGATGGAGCTATTTGGATTGCTCTCCTTCATGTGTTGAGCAAGCCCCAAGCAGGATTTTTGTAGGTCATTAGTGAACCTCCTGAAAGGGGGAGGGGGTAAAAAAGCATCATCACTTCATGGTGTCTAGGAGAATGAAAGATGATTTAGTAATTGGGATCAGTGTTTAGTACAGTATAATGGGATTACCATTTTGCAACAGGGTTGCATTTCTTCAGACAAGTTACAATACAGTATATGGATGCAGCAGGTAGTACTGGTATAGGTGATTACTTAAGGGGAAGTGGTTTGTGGCATTAAGCCATGGGGCTCAGATGTTAAGGAGCGATATCTCTTTGTTGGAGTTTATGCCAACTTGGATGGCAATGGTGATGTAACACAATGAGCTGAGCAACAAAGAGGTGATTTTCTATTTGGATAATAAAGCAACATTTCAGGTTTTAAAGAAGACATCAGCAAAATCATTGATGGCTCAGATTTTTTGAGGAAATTGGTGTTGCACCCCCTGCAAATTAATTCATAATTTTCTGCTAAACACATTCAAGGTGGACTGAATGTGATTGCTGATATCTGGAGCTAGCTGGAAGTACAGAAGTGTTTCCAAAGAAACTGCTGAAGAAGGTTTGGGTGATTGGAGGGTGTTATCTTAGTAGTTAGTGCAGGAGTCATGGGCTAAACCTACTAATGAGGCATATAATTTGGCTTTAAGACCATTTCAGACTTTTGTATGGGAGTTGCCAATAGTGAAATATTTTGGTCAGTTGGTCTGGTGCTCAGTTATTCAGTGAGAAAGCAGATGTTTGCATTTGGTGTGTTCTTTCAGTGTTCATTTAGCAGCGCTCAGAGCAATGTTTAAGTTGTGGGGTAGCAATACTTTTATGAAACATTGGGTAGTGGAGGTGACATTGAAGGGGTGGGAAAGGGAAGTGGTGTGGTGGGTGATGGAAGGCTACTTAGTGATAGAAGGTTATCAAGTGTTGCTTTGGAAGAATTACATGTGGTGTTGCCTTCTTTAGAGATGCATGTTTTTGGGTGACCTTTGCCATTTTTCTTTGAGGGTGGTATTTAGGATCAGTGAGAAATATGGCTCATTGAGGTGATCTGAGGTATTAATAACTGAAATATTTTATCACAGTTAATAAAATCCAGGATGGATTAATTTAGAAAAGATGAACAGATTGTGTTGGAGAAAGAGGAGTATAAATTACTATGCTTTATATATTGTTCACTGGCTTGGAAGAAAGTGCATTGCTTTACTACTTTGGGGGTTTAGTTTTTAGTTTTTTGGATGGTAGGCTGGTACAGCCTAGGGAGTTTAATATGATTGTGCAAAAGGACTTTGCAGTGCAAAGGAGTAGCAGAGGATGATTAATAATCACAGTCTTTCAGGAAAGAAAAGGCATCTCATTTGGCAACAGAAGTTTTGTTGAAATTATTAAGAGGAAAGGGAGGTGGGTATCAAAAATGTTTAGAACTTACATATTTAAGGTGAGGTAGCATGGGGTGTAAGCTGGTATGGCTGGCTGCAATACCATTGTGTCGAATGGTCATTTGTTTGTTATGTAAGGCACAAGCCGATTTTGAGTTTTGATTTTTGGATATTCTTAAATATTTTGGGCAGCAAGAGGATCTTAGTAAGGGAGGAAGACAGTTGAGCCTTGTTGCAGATAGCTGGGATGTTGTTTGGGGAAACAGGAGAAGCATAAGGTGGTACCAGCTTCTAACCATGGTGGACGTGCATCATATATCGGTTGATATAGTCAAGATTATTATTCATCTTTAAGGTAATGAACCAGATAAATTCCCTAAGTGTATTCTTCTTTCAAGGGTAATTACAGATTTGCTATGCTTTCCAAGCTTTTTATTTTATGGCCAGCCATTATTTCCAGGTTAATTTATTGCAGAGCAAGGGAGTTTTCAGTCATTGAAAAACATGGAGGTTTCTTAATCCAGGGGGACACATGTCCTTTCTTATTTAGGTAAGTGGGTGAAAAGTAGAAATTTTAGACCTACTGCCCTACTGAATTCTGACCGAATTTCTTAAAAGAATAGTTAATAGCTGCTTTTTAATTAAAACTCTATGACACAGTGCATCCAAATCAGTTTGGGTTTCTACTTGATCCCTGAGCTTCATTAACACTTGCACTATGTGTACATTAAGAGTACACCATTTTGAGTGAAAAGACAGCACAAACATACCTCATACCTTCTTCCTCCTAATTTTAATTTTTCTACTGATTTTCTTGCAGCCTAAAATGTCAAGGGGGATTCATAAAGGTTACCACAAAGAGTAGGCTACATGCACACTTAGTGTAATCTTTCTGAGTGATTAGAAAGCACAAAACATATGGTAGGGATGTTCTTCAAAACAGATCTTGTAAACTTAGTGCAGGTGTTAATGAATCTGGCCACATGTCTTAACACTGGATATTCTACAAGCAATTCATTCATATATTTGCAATGGGAAGATGAGCTTAACCACATAAAACCATTTTTTTCTGTACAGAGATGCATATAGAGCATTTGACACTTTTAATAGAAAGTATTTATTTTGGTTAATGAGCTGAATGAGGAGTTAATTAAACATTTTTAACATTATACAAGCTTTCTTTAGTAAGACCTATTATCACGTAGAGATAATAAGAGACTTTCAGAAATTAATTAAGAGTTAAAGGGGTCTGTAAAGTTTATCCCCTATTGCCATAATGCTTCTTGTTGTTAATAGACCCAATATTGAGATGACTTGACATGAATAAAAATGTTATTCCATTACAAGATTTCAACATCTCTTTTAAAATTATTGCTTATGCAGATAATACTATTTTAATTCTATCAAAGATTCAGGATTCATTGCAGAGATTTTATAAATGCCACACGTTATATAAATCATATTAACGGTTGTTACTGTGTTTAAAGGATGTTGCAGAAAATAATTTGAGTGTAACAATAATGAATAACATTAAAATTTCAGGATGGAATTTTGTCCAATAAGGCCTGCACATAACTGAGGCACAGACCAAATATATCTGTAGAATCAGACAGATATGATTAGAAAGTGATTTACTATTAAACTATCCTCCATTAATGCCTACTCTAAGTGCATATGATCTATATTCAAGAACATCCCTATCTCTGCTTGCTAGTCAGTCAGAAAGATTACAGTAAGTGTAAATGTAGTCTATAGTTTGTTCTACCCTTTATGAATCACCCTCAATATTTAAGGCTGCAAGAAAATCAGTAGGAAAAGTAAAATTAAGAGGAAGAAGATGTGAGTTATGCTTGTGTTGTCTGTTCACTCATAATGGTGTACATTTAGTGTAGGTGTTAATGAATCCTAGGGTATGTCAGGTCTTTATTGTTATTCTATAATATTTATTAGTTCTTCCAATCTACACTTGCTACAATACATTTAAAAAGAGTTGGAAAAAATTTATTTGGAGAGGAGGATCTATAAGATACCGTGTAAGACATCCACTTTAAAAGGAGTCTATGAAATCAGTGATCCCTTGATATGCATAGGTATGCAGTAAAATTGTAAAGAAGAAACAATTTATAAACTTTTCTCTGGCATATCATAACTATGTCCTTCTATATTGTTGGATAGTGTTGAAGTTAAGCACCTCAGATATAATTTTCTTGGATAGACACCCCATTAGGAGGTTGGGCAACATTTAACATTGTCTTGAAATCCTTTCAAAGAATTACATTTAGATATATTTGTGATTTTCTTATTGATAATTTTGAAGCAAATGTAATAAAGGGAAAGTTTCTATTTTGTTCAATTATGTTTGTTAAATCTGTAAGAAAGGAAATAAGAAATTAGAATCTTTATTTAAAAAAATCTACAGAAAATTCCAGTCTCATTTAAAACAACAAGCTTTAGCTAAACAGATTAGCTTTATAAGAATCACAAACTGCATATTTTTTAATAAAATTGTGGAATAATGAAATAAAGAAATACTATTCCCATAAGATTGCCAGAATTTGTAGTAATATAGAAGTCCTATAAATAATATTTCTTCTTCTTTGGGGGCAGGTTCATTCAGCATGTAATTTACCGTGGAGCTTACATCCATTACATTCCAGCCAAAATGTGGCGGTCAACTATTAATAAGAAATGCTTACATGGATGTGGTGAACTTGGTAATTGGCAATATATGTGATTATCCTGTACTATTAATCAATGTTTGATGGGTGCAAAACTTCTGTATATTAAAAAAACATTTTGACAAAAAATGCCTGATTGCAGTTGCCTATGAAAAATGGATTTTGTTTAAACTTCAACATATACCACAACATATAGGCAAGTATGGTTATAAACAAGATTATTTTTGACCATTGGAATCAGCTTAATCAAGAAAAATATAAATTTACAATTGGATAAATGATGGTTTATTTTTAAATAATATATGAAAATTAAATAAATTATAATATGACATTTGAATGTTCATTTATAAATTTTTTTTTTCTTCCACTGACACATGTGGATGGCAAGAGGGTTATCAGTGAAAGTGACTGAAAGGTGGGATTTTGCAGATATGGATCATGTGTGGTATAGGTTAGTTGGAGTTTATTTATGTAATTTAAGTTGAGATTTATTCAACATCCACATGAAGTCAATTTTACAGGATGTTTTGAAGCAGTTTAGTTTAAAATGGGAGAAAAAGGGGGACAAGCTGCTTTAGTGCAACCTGGTAGATTATTTGGTCAGGTGTTCCCCTCCCTTTTTCATTGACATTGGCAAGTTGTCTGTGGTGAGTGAGCAGTGCTTATGCTGCTCACCGAAGTGAAGTGTATTCTTCTTCTTCTTCTTTCGGCTGCTCCCGTTAAAGGTCGCCACAGCAGATCAACTGTTTCCATTTCTTCCTGTCCTCTGCATCTTGCTCTGTCACACAAACTGCCTGCATGTCCTCTCTCACCACATCCATAAACCTTATCATAGGCCTTCCTCTTTTCCTGTTACCTGGAAGCTTCATCCTTAGCATCTTTTTCCCAATATACTCTGCATCCCTCCTCAGCACATGTCCAAACCAATGTAATCTTGCCTCCAAAACTTCCAACCTGGGCTGACCCTCTAATATACTTATTCCTAATCCTGTCCATCCTCATCACACCCAGTGCAAATCTTAACATCTTCAACTCTGCCACGTCAAGCTCTGACTCCTGCCTTTTTGTCAATGCCACTGTCTCCAACCCGTATAGCATAGCTGGACTCACTACCCTCTTGTAGACCTTCCCTTTCACTCTTACTGGTACTTATCTGTCACAAATCACTCCTGACACTCTTCTCCACCCACTCCATCCTGCCTGTACTCTCTTCTTCACCTCTCTTCCACACTCACAATTACTCTGAACTGTTGATCCCAAGTACTTAAACTCATTCACCTTCACCACCTCTACTCCCTGCATCCTCACCATTCCTCTGTCCTCCCTCTCATTCACACACATATATTCTGTTTTAGTCCTGCTGACCTTCATTCCTCTTGTCTCTAGAGCATATCTCCACCTCTCCAAGGTCTCCTCCACCTGTTTCCTACTCTCACTACAGATCACTATGTCATCTGCAAACATCATAGTCCACGGGGACTCCTGTCTGATCTTGTCTGTTAACCTGTCCATCACCATTGCAAATAAGAAAAGGCTCAGAGCTGATCCTTGATGTAATCCCATCTCCACCTTAAACACATCCTTCACTCTCACTGCAGACCTCACCGCTGTCACACTACCCTCGTACATATCCTGTACCACTCTTACATACTTCTCTGACACTCCCGACTTCCTCATACAATACCACAACTCCTCTCTAGGCACCCTGTCATGTGCTTTCTCTAAATCCACAAAGACACAATGCAACTCCTTCTGACCTTCTCTGTACTTCTCCATCAGTACTCTCAGAGCAAACATCACATCTGTAGTGCTCTTTCCTGGCATGAAACCATACTGCTGATCACTAATCATCACCTCCCTTCTTAACCTTGCTTCCACTACTCTTTCCCATAACTTCATGCTGTAACTGATCAGTTTAATCCCTCTGTAGTTACTACAGCTCTGCAAATCACCCTTATTCTTAAAAATCGGTACCAAAACACTTTTTCTCCATTCCTCTCACTTTCGAAGATTTCATTAAACAATCTAGTTAAAAACTCCACTGCCATTTCACCTAAACCCCTCCATGCTTCCACAGGTATGTCATCTGGACCAACAGCCTTTCCGTTCTTCATCCTCTTCATAGCTATCCTTACTTCCTCCTTGCTAATCCATGATTCACTATCCGCACATCATCCAACCTTCTCTCCCTCTCATTCTCTTCATTCATCAACCCCTCAAAGTACTCTTTCCATCTGCTCAACACACTCTCCTCGCTTGTGAGTACATTTCCCTCATTATCCTTTATCACCCTTACCTGCTGCATATCTTTACTAGCTTGGTCCCTCTGTCTAGCCAATTGGTACAGGTCCTTTTCTCCCTCCTCAGTGGCCAACCTTTTATACAACTCTTCATACGCCTTATCCTTAGCCTTCACCACCTCTCTCTTTGCCATGCACCTCATCTCCTTATACTCTTGTCTACTTTCTTCATCTCTTTGACAATCCCACTTCTTCTTCGCCAACCTCTTTCTCTGTATACTCTCCTGTACTTCTTAATTCCACCACCAGGTCTCCTTGTCCTCCTTCCTCTTTCCAGATGTCACACCAAGCACACTTCTAACCATCTCTCTTACTAGCTCTGCTGTAGTTTCCTAGCGATTCGGTAACTCTTCACTGCCACCCAGTGCCTGTCTTATCTCTTCCCTGAACATCACCTCACAATTACCCTTTTTCAATTTCCACCATTTGATCCTTGGTGCTGCCCTCACACTCATCCTCCTCTTCTTGATCACCAATGTCATCCTACAAACCACCATCCTATGCTGACTAACTACACTTTCCCCTGCCACCACTTTACAGTCTCCAATCTCCTTCAGACTGGCCCTTCTACATAAGATATAATCCACCTGTGTGCATCTTCCTCCACTCTTGTATGTCACCCTATGCTCCTCCCTCTTGTTAAAATATGTATTCATCACAGCCATGTCCATCCTTTTCAAAAAAATCCACTACCATCTGACCTTCTGCATTCCTTTGCTTTACACCATACCTACCCATCACTTCCTCATCCCCTCTGTTCCCTTCACCAACATGCCCATTGAAATCTGCTCCAGTCACCAGTCTCTCACTCTTGGGTACAGTCATCACCACTTCATCCAACTCACTCCAAAATGTTTCTTTCTCATCCATCGCACACCCAACTTGTGGAGCATATGCACTAACAACATTCATCATTACACCATCAATTTCCAGCTTCATAAACATCACTCTATCTGACACTCTTTTCACCTCCAAAACACTCTTAGCATACTGTTCCTTCAGGATAATGCCTATGCCATTTCTCCACCCATCTACACCATGATAAAACAATTTGAAACCGCCTCCGATACACCTAGCCTTGCTCCCCTTCCATCTGGTCTCTTGCACACACAATATACCAACCATCCTTTGGTTCATCATATTAGCTAGCTCCCTTCCTATACCAGTCATACTGCCAACATTCAAAGTTCCAACCCTCACTATTACAGTTCTAGCCTTTACCTGCCTTCAGGCATGCCTTCCGCCTCTTTTCCACCTTCGGCCAACAGTAGCCCAATTTCTGCCAGCACCCTGTTGGCCAACAGTACTGGTGCTGGTCGTTGTTAACTGAAGTGAAGTGTATTAATGGAGTGAAGTGGTAAGGATGCTGCTTGCAAGGCTGAGAGGTATGGTACTGTTGCCATTCCTGTTGTTTAAATGCAAATATTGATTGATTATTATTATGTTGATGGAATTGTGTATTTCTTGCATTCCCTGATTAGCTCAGTTGTTATAATGTATAAGTTACTGTTGGCCTGACAATTGATACATTGGTCACATTGCAACATTTTGGTGTGGTTATTTGTGTCTAGTAAGGGTGTAAATCAGTATGTGTGTACACCTTTAAGAAGCTTCTCAGTCAGTAAGCCCATGCCTATATCCACTGAGCATGTGTGACATGTGAGTACCATTTAGAGTGAACAGCCAGAGTGTGAGCATCAGGTATGTAATCAGTCAGTTAGATAGTTCGCTTAAGTTCAGTGTTCCGGCTATCCATCCTGATGTGTTTGTATATAATAAACTATTTAAACAAACACCCAAGCCTCAACATCTTCCTTATGTATATAAGAAGAGCAACATGGTGTCAGAATGGGATCCAGAGTTACAGCCATGAGGCAACCGATTAAAGTTGGAGTAATATACATGAGTGGATCATCCCTACTGCTCAAACAACTTGCAAAGCAGGTCAGAAACAAATTCCAGGTACTAAAACTTGCTTAAATGACTTCTTTTGTTGTAAATATCAAATGAAGCACTCAGAACACTCAGAATGAGTTTCTTATTAAATGAAATGTCCAGAACTGTGACATATTGATAAAAATATTCAAAGTAATTATTAAAATGTTTGAAACAATATCCAGATTGCATAAAATGTACAAAGAGAAGACGAGCGCATTTTTTCCCTATGTGCTACTTTTTTGTAAAGTTATTCAAAATATCTGAAGAGTGCAAAGTGTTTGCAAGTGTGTGCAGTATTACAGTGCAGTTATTTTGCAAAGTAAAGTCATTTCAAATAATATTTTGCAAAGCACAGTTGTTTCAAGGCATATTTTACAGAGTACAGTATTTCGAAGAGGTTATTGTGCATTTGAATATTATTACAAGTACCTGGTGTGTGTGTGAATGTTTGTACATTATTACGAGGGCCAAAACTGCATTGTGTTTTATTATAATCTTTGGCATAGCAGTAAGATTTCGCAGACCTGCACTGTCTGTGTTTGATAACAATATTGCAGAAAATTGGACAGTGTTTGAGCAGGAATATGATATTTTCATACAGGCTGCTTTTTCTGACAAAGACACACATACAAAGGCATTTATTCCGCTTCATTTAGCTGGTTCAGAGGCCACTGAAAGAGAGCATTCATTCGGTTATGCAATGCTGTGTTTGCAGGGGACTGACAAGACCACCATATAGTGGTACCGGCTAAACAAGGGAAGACCCAGAGTGCTTAAAATGTAAATTTAGAGAAATGTGTAATCCCCAAATGAATGTTATAATAGAAAGGCACTTATTTTACACAAGGGATCAAAAGTCTGGTGAAACCTTTGCAGCATATATAAGTGACTTGAGAAACAAGGCTAAAATGTGCAGATTTGGTGATGTGAGAGATGAGTTGGTAAAGGACAAGCTTGTGTGTGGTATTAATAATGATACAGTGAGAAAGATTTTGCTTCGAGACAGTGATTTGAATTTGAATAAGGCCATTGAGATGTGTCAGATATACGAGCTTACAGAAAGGCACACAAGTATGCTTACAAATGAGAGTAGCTGTGGAAAGCACAGGGACAAAGCTCATGTTAATAGCATGCAGCATGGATCTATATTAGTTTGCTAAAATGTTATTCTGGTGAACACTTATTCATTAACCCTTAATCAGTGAAAATTGCATCAGCAATTCACTGAATTTACTAAGGGCAATGAAATAGTTGCCCGAAGCACAATGGACTAACTTGTAGTTGACTCGAATCCAGCCAAGTGGGGGGCTTCACCACCCCACCTATATATGCCAACTCTGAGATCGCACTACAGTGGAAAAAAGGGCAAAGATCTGTAGTTGTCCATTGTGCTGCATGCAACTATTTCATTGCCCTTAGCAAATTCAGCAAATCGCTGAAGCGATTTTCACTGATTACAGGTCGATGAAAAGGTGTTCACCAGAATAACATTTCTGTGACCTAATATAGACCATGCAGTACATAGTTAAAAGAAACAGGCCCAAGCACATGGCAGTTACTGCATGCCCTGTACCAGTCCTTGGGAAATCCCAAGTCTTTCCAGCAAATTCTAGAGCATGCTCTGTGATGAGGACATGCTCAATGAAGCATAAGGGTGAGTCAGCAAAGTCAAAACATGTGCCTGCACCTAGCTTCATAGTCAACTGTAATTGTGGTGGAAATCATGAACCCAAAAGAAAAAAATGCTTAGCTTTTGGTCAACAGTGTCATTATTGCAATAAGTGGAATCATTTCAAAAGGTTTTGTAAATCAAGTAAGGCACATTCTTTTATTAAAAGAAGGCATTCTAAGAGGCAAGGTAATCAATTAGAAAGCTATGACAGTACTTTTTATGTTGATGGTGTGTCTGTGCTTGGTGAAACAGTTAATCCAGTAGATTTGCGGGTAAAGAATGAGATCTTTTATACTGTTTGGATTAATGAGAGTCCTGTAGAGCTCAAAGTAGATACTGTCGCAAAGTGCAATTTTATATCAACAGAAACATTTGCTAGACTAAAAGCTGCAGAACAACTTGATTTGACAAAGTGTGTGAAGCTTGTTGCTTATGGTGGTGAAGAGATTCAAACCGAATACTCAGTAGTGCTTTCATGCTACTTTGCTGCAGACAGCTATTACTTGCAATTTTTCACAGTCAAGAGACACATACAGCCATTATTAGGCCTCACAGACAGTTTAAAAATGGGACCTCTTTCGCCCAAACTACTTTTTCTGAGTATGCTGATATTTTTTGCAGACAAACTAGTCAGTCTACCAGTTGTGTACTCTGTGAAGTTAGACGCAGAGGTCAGCCCAGTTATCAGACCAGCACAGAAAGTTCCAGTAGCTATGCAAATCAGAGTCAAAGCCGAGCTAGACAAAATGGTGCAACTAGGAGTAATTTGTTCAGTAGAAGATCCTACTGAATTGGTATCCTCCATGGGTGTAGCTCATAAAAAAAGCTCAGATATTATCAGAATATGTATTGATCCAAAAGATCTGAGCAAAGCATTAAAAAGACCTCATGATCCAATGCAAACAGTCGAAGAGGTTGCTGCCCTCATTCCAAATGCCACTGTTTTTTTTTCTGTCTTAGATGCAAATAGTTCATTTTTGGCAAATTTTGCTTGACTAAAAATCTTCCTTGCTAATCACATTCGGTATGCCATTTGGAAGATAACAGATTTCTGAGAATGCCATTTGGAATAGATTCTGCCAGTGAAGTCTTTCAATGTGCAATGGAGCAAATTTTTTTTCAAGCTATCCCTGTGCTATTGTAGTTAATGATATCCTAGTAGGACGCACTGGTGAAGTCGAGCATGACAGAAACCTCATGAAAGTTCTGGAAAGAGCATATAAAGTGAATTTTAAGCTGAATCCTCAAAAGTGTAAGCTTAGGCTAGGAGAAGTTACTTATGTTTGGGCACTTGTTTACCCTTTCAGGCTTACGACCAGATCCTTCAAAGCAAACAGCAATTCTTGAGATGCCAGCTCCAGACAATGTCTAAGCCCTACAACATTTTCTTGGCATAGTCAATTATCTAGACTAGCTCATTCCAAATTTAAGCCAACTTTCAGCACCACTCAGAGAGCTGACATGCAAAGATGTAATTTGGTCATGCTCAGAACAGCACCAATGAGTATTTGATGTCCTGAAACAGAAAATGACTAACCCACCAACTCTCAGCTGCTATGATGTTCACAAACCAGTTGCTGTTTCCTGTGATGCTTCTAAGTTTGGTCTAGGTTCAGTCATTCTGCAAAAGCATAGACCAGTAGCCTATGCATCGAGAAATCTTACCCAAACTGAGATGGAATATGCCCAGATTGAGAAAGATCTTTTGGCAATTGTATTTGCATGTTCAAAGTTTTATGATTATATTTCTGGTTGACCTATCCAGATTGAAACTGATCACCAACCTCTTGTTATTATTTTGAGAAAGCCTGTTTATACAGCTCCAGCTAGACTGCAATGTATGATGCTCAAAGTGCAGAAGTACAGTTTCAATCTTGTTTATACAAAAGGCAAACTTCTTTATCTTGCTTATACTTTATCCAGATCGGCCAGAAAAAAAATACAGAATAGCATAACAATGAGCAACTTGATTTTGAAGCCATGGAAGTGAGAAATTTTTCTTCCACACATCTCAATGAGCTCAGAACTCACACAGCTTCAGATCCAGTTCTCTTGAAGCTCAACCACTTTATCAGTCAAGGATGACCTTCAAAGTAATGCTGTTTACCAGTGGAAGTGCAACCTTATTTTCCATACAGAGATGAGATTTTGTCTGACAATGGTATCATCATGAAAGATCCTAAAGTGATTGCTCCAAAGTTCTTGCAACAAGAGTATATTAAGATCTTGCATCATGGTCACCCAGGAACTGATTCTACAAAAAGAAGGGCGAGAGGTATAGTATTTTGGCCTTCTATGTCAAGAGATGTTGAGAAAGTACTTTCATCTTGTTCAGTATGTAATAGTACAAAGCTGCATCATCAAAAAGAACCACTTCAGTTAAGCCAAATTCCTGAACTACCTTGGTCAAAAGTAGCCACAGATATCTTTAAGTGGAATGGTCAACATTACTTGGTGTTAGTAGACTATTTTTCAAACTGGTTTGAGATTGACCTACTTCCCAACCTAACTTCTAATACTGTCATTACTAAGTTGAAGTGACATTTTTCTGTACATGGTAGTCCACACAGAGTTATTTCTGACAATGGTGTACTGTTTACTAGTTGGCATTTCAGACAATTTGCAGAAGAGTGGGACTCTGTTCATACTATGAGTAGTCCTGAATACCCTCAGTCAAATGGTTTGGCTGAACTTGCAGGTAATTGTGCAAAACAGTTGTAAGAGTAGTTCAGATATGACAGTACCAATGTTTTTCTCAACTTCTTAAATCTCAGAAACATTCCTCATGATAAACATCTTGGTTCACCTGCCCAGAGACTTATATTGAGACAAACCAGAACCACACTACCAATCAGAAGTTATTTGTTTAAGTGCTAAGAACAAGAAAACAGTAAAATTCCAACTTTTGAAAAAGCATTTGTCCCACGTCTTACTATGATAAATCCAGCAAACCTTTCTGTTCTTTACAAAAAGGGGAGATAGTGAGGATGCAGACATCAAAAGGTTTTTATCACATCGCATTTGTGAAAAGTTCGTGTCAAGAGCCCAGATCGTACATTGTGGAAAAACAAGGAGTGGAATTCAGATGAAATTGGAAGCATTTGTTACCAGTGTCTGAACCAGTGTTACAGCATCTTGCCTGTGACAAAGACTCTAGTTCTCAGACTGACTTGTCCAATCTTCCTGTTCCAGAGGGCATTCCTTCAGCAATCCCTGTTCCTGAGAAAATTCCTGAGTCTCCTCAAGCAGAACATTCCCAGTGACTGTCCCTGTTGCTTAACCTAGTCCTAACTATTAAGTCACAAGATCAGGTCATATCTCAAAACCTTGTTCAAGATACACAGCAACGTGGACATAACTGTTGTTTCTTTTTTATAATTGCTTGCATAATGCATGCCTATTGAAATGCCATTCGCTAACGTAAGATTGCTCAGTAAAGAGGGAGAATGTAGATCAGTATGTGTGCACACCTTTAAGAAGCTTCTCAGTCAGTAAGCACATGCCTATATCCACTGAGCACGTACGAGATGGCGAGTGCCATTTAGAGTGTGATAATGCAAGTATGTAGTCAATCAGTTAGTTAGATAGTTTGTTTATGTTCAATGTTTCTGTTATGCACCCTGATGTGTTTGTATGTAATAAACTACTTGAATGAGCACCCAAGCCTCAACATCTTCTTTATGTATAAAAGAAGAGCGACAAAGGGTTTCAGGATAAACTGCAATTGTATAAACACTTGAAACATTTTCCTAGGTTTCTATTTTACTGAAGTGGACAGGGAAATAACTCTTCTAACACTGAAAAATTCTAGAACTGTTAGAAAAATGTCTGAACTATTGTGCACATATATGGAGAATACACATCATAGTCCTGTCATATAAGGTATAGGGATGCACTGTGTGGGGGGAAGGTAGTTGGAAAGCAGCAGAAATTATTAAAGTTTCCTTACTCTGAGTAGCCACACTCATTAGCATCAGGTTTACAGTAATAACATTAAGGACAATAAAGTATATACAGTATGTCCTATCATTGTGGGATAGTTACTCTGATAATAGCAATGTGTTATTAGTTTGTTCATTCTAGCATATCTGATCAGCTGAAGTATCAGAAATTGTATTTGCATATTCTTCAAAGAAGTTCTGTTTTAAAATGATGAAATGCAACTTATCAGGTATTCTACACAAAATACAGTTTTGTTGGTCCTTGTGACAGTCCTGTGCAGATGGCTACAGAAGATTTGAGAGAAATGCTTCAGATTTCACTTTGGTTAACCTATACTCCCAAGATAAAACCTCAGTCAGTTATTTGCTTATCTGTCAGACAAATGGGTTGCTGATTAGACTATGAGAAAGATTTATTGGCAAGGGCAGTCATTTTAGAAAACAGTTGTTTTTGTCAGAGTTGAAGTGATGTTACATGTTATGATCTGAATCAAAGATATCAGATCATTATTAGGGTTCCTCATGGCTAACCTTGCCACTTCACCTGCTACGAGAAGTGCAATAAAATTCAAGGCCTTAACTTTAGATTTGCATATTTCTTTGTATGTGCCTTAACTTTAAATGTGGACATTTCCCTGTAATTTGCTAACTAGGTACTACATCATGAAAATTAAAAGGGCTTTGTAGTAGATGATTTCTCTCTAATACATTTTTATTGACAGTGCTGTGGAATCCATTATTGTGCTATAAGCTGGAACATCTTGTACTCCTGATTAACTTAGCAGACAATAGGGATCTGATTGTTCCAAAAGATGTATTACTCTGTCCTAAAGGATTACATATTCACATTATCCAGCTGTTGTAAATGTATGACTAATGAGACAATACTCAAAATGTGGGAAATTAACTTTAGGGATTCCATATATTGACTTCAAACATGGCAGGCACTAAGAAAACTGAAACTGTAATATTAGACACACTTTAGCTGAAAGTTTGGCTTCTAATACAATAATAATGAATTATACATGTCCACTTGTCTTTTGGGATATTCAGAATGGGCACAGAACAACAGAACCTTTTTTTCAGCAGAGGGCCAGGAAGAAAACTCCACAAGTGCACAAATAAAAAGGTTACATTATACAGTAGATACTACAGCACATAATCTTCTTCTGATTGATCCTGACGACTTTGAGTATTTACTCTTCACAGGCACAATAGTTTAAGTTACAGCAAATGGTTTGAACTTACCCTAAATCAGTTCAGTAGCCCTCTGACAAAGAAAAATCTGTTTTTGTATAGGAGCAGCATTTTCTAAATTATATTTTAACACAGAAGGAGTCTTTAGATTAGGTATGGATGCACTACATGACCTAACTGAAACACTTGTAAGATGATTGCCACCTCAAGCAGACTAAGAGCTGCCTTGTGCTTACACAAAATACACTTCTTTTTGACATAATCTTAAACAGCTGTCAGCATTGCAAGTACTTCCAGAATACTGAGCTTTAACTCAGAAGAATCCCTGCTCTTTCAGCACAGATAAACACACACACACACACACACACACACACACACACACACACACACACACACACACACACACACATACACACACGCGTGTACACATGCAAACACGCGCACAGACACATACAAACATACACAAACAAATTTGCTTACCTGCCATTATGTATGCAAAGGTTCTGAAGATACCACCAAAAGCCACATCTGTATCTCAGGAAATCATAAACACAATTAAACCATAACTCCCCTAGGTAGGGTCAAACAAAAAAAAAAAAACTTCTCCAAAGCTGATTACAACCTCCTAAGGGAAGGTATAAACAGCTTCACAGCCCCGTCCCCTTCCATTGGAAATGACACATATGACCAAACCTGCACCAAAGTGCTATATGAGCATTTATATAGCTGCATGGAATCAGGAATATTCGACAGGATGAAATCATCCTCCTCAAGGAAGAGCAAACCTGTCTGGTGGACATCTGCAATAAATAAACTATATTATAAAAGGAAAAAAATGCTGTCCAGGACCAAGAAAGTGCAGGCGCCTAATTGGAAACAATCTCTCCTTAGCCTGAGCAAGCAAATAAGAGTGCTAGTGAAATCCTCCAAAGCAAACTTCGAGTTCAAATTGGCCACATCTACTAAAGACAATCATAAGGCCTTCTTCACATATGTACTCAATCTCAAGGGAAGCACCCAGATCTGCTCAGAACTGGTGGTCAAGGATACTACATATACAAATGCTGCAGATATAGATACCTGCTGGCAGACGGGTTCAGTGAAAACTTCACTCCTCTGTCCCCTCCATCAGCAAAACAGGACATCCCTAGTATCTGCCCCCCTCCCCTTATCTCTAGGTAGCAAGTCATCACTGCCCTCTCAAAGGCAAAAAATACAGTCTCCATGGGACCTGATAACATCCCAGGCTGCATAGTACATGAACTTAGCCAGGAACTTGCAGCACCATTAGGCACTCTATTCAACCAAAGCCTGAGTACTGGCTTCATCCCAGCTGAGTGGAGGACAGCCACTGTCGCCCCTTTGCACACAGGTGGAGTGTCCACTGATCCAGGAAATTATTGACCCATCAGTCTAACTAGCCTGATCTGTAAGGCCATGGAGTGGATTATCATGGACCTCATTAACAAGGGCATTGGCAGCCTCCAGACACTTGATCCCACATAGTTTGGTTTCATCAAGGGGAGGTCATGCCTGTTAAATTTGGTCAACTTCTTTGAGACAGTCACCAAGACCATGGATAAGGGAAAGATGGTGCACACAACCTAGCTTGACCTGGCCAAAGTCTTCGCTACTATTCCCCACTTAGGTATAATAGATAAATTCTCTCGACTAGGCATCAATCCATATGTAACTAGATGGGTTGTAAACTGGCTCACTGATAGAACCCAACTAGTGAAAATAGGAGAAGCCACCTCAAGCAGTAGACCCATAATGAGTGGTGAACCCCGGGGATTGGTCTTGGGGTCTCTGTTGTTTGGGCTATACTTTTCTGAGATGCAGGCCAAAACCAGTAGGATATGGCTGACCAAGTTTGCAAGTTGGGTGCTGTCATCAATTCCCCTAGTGATGTGGACATCCTCCAAGAGCATCTCACCCAAACAAATGACTGGTGCCAGAAACATGGCCTCAAACTAAATGTCAAAAAATGCATCATCACCCCATTTGGGGAGAGTGACATCCCCACATAGTATCACATTGATAATAAGGTCCTAAGCAAGCAATCAGTAGTGAGGGACTTGGGCACCAAGGTTTATAGCAAACTGACTTTTGACCACCATATTGCCTCCATTCTATGGAAAGCTTTCTACATGGGCCACCTCATTAGTAAGGGTATCTTATCCAGGGGCAAGGTGGTCATAACACCCCTGTATTCTTTCCTTATAAGACCCATTATTGAGTACAATGCACCTTTCGGCATGTACCTCACAAAGCACATACAGCAGCTGGAGAGACCACACAGGTTCCTCACCAGGAGAATCCAGGGACTCAGACATCTACCCTACACAGATATGCTAAAGGCCCTGTCCCTCTACTCAGTCTCCTCCAGACTCCTCAGAGGTGACCTCTGTCTGGCATACAAAGCAATCTCAGACCCCGGACCGCTGCATATCCACAAGTTAAGCTTGACTCAAGTAACCCGCACACGTGACCTCAACCTGGTCTGTGACCTCAATAGGACTTGTTGGCAGGACAGATTTGTTTCTGAGAGACTCCCCATTTTATGGAATAGACTCCTTCTCCACATCAACCAGAGTACCTCATTAACTCTTTTTAAGTGCAACCTGGATAATTGGATGGAGGACAGAAAATGCACCCATGGGATTCCACCTGTGTTCCGGCTGGACAGTGGCATAGGGTGCTGACTTGTTGGAACATGGGCTAAATTCTTGGCTAGGCTTGTAAGGGTCTCAGGGCCAATAGCCTAGTAACTTCCTATGATCCATACACATAACATATTACACATACTTCCCATTTAAAACAATAAATAAAACGCAACATCACCATACCATGGCAGCAGCCAGAGTCCATAACAAAAAAACGTATTTGGAGTTAATCTTAAAGCAAGCCAAAAGTGAAAACTAGTTAGGCTGGCATTGTCACATGGCAACCCCCAAAAATGTCTTCTAATTGATGATTGTTGTGAATTAAAGAGGTATGTGCCTCACTGGACTTTGCAATGAGCTTACGGCAGTCTCAAATGTGCACAGGGACAAAATGAGGAACAACTTAACTAGGTCATAAAAGACTGACAATGATCATTGTTATTACTGGAGTGAATAATCTAAGAAAGTCCTCCTTTTTCAATATGCAACAAGATGAGATGGGATTATTGATTAAACAAGAGAAAAGCACATCTGTTGTACAAAATCCACCCATTACCTTGTGCAGCTTTTGACTACCTGAACAAAAAGATGGCATTCAGTCTGTGGTTAAGAACTTGGAGTTATAGATAAGTTATTTGCTGCCTGTCATTGTGAAGAGAAAAGTCAAGCCAGCTGGAATATTTTGCATCAATTGAGCTTCACCTCTCTCTCAGCAGGCAATACAAGAAATAAATAGGAAATTTTCCATCATCCCTATAGTCTCTCTTCAAATAACAAGAAAAAATGAAAGATATCTTAAGATTTAAAAAGAGAAATGAAAGTGGTTTCATTATATATGAAAAGTTTCAATAATAAAATGTATGGCTTAGAAACTTTCCTCTGCTTGGATGATGTTGATATTTTTCCTGACATATGGTTAGAGAACCAAAACACAGACCACAAATTCCAGGGTATAACTCCTTTCATTATAACAGATCTAACAGGGTAGATGGTGTTTCAGTTTTTCAAAAAGAGCAACTAAAAGCAAAAAGTCAGTAAAATAACTTAGAACTAGGAAATGGTCATACATTAATTAATACCAACGGTGTTAAGTATTATATTATAGTAATCCATCATACATTCTCTGTGTCCCCTGTAGAGCATAAGGATTTCTTTATTGCAAAACAAAAAAGTCCAATCCTCATGTGGAGTTTAACTACTTATAATATACTGGGTAAACTACTCTATGTCAAATAAATATATTAGTATTTTAATTGAATATGTTAAAAATGTATGAATAGGATATAGACTATTGATATACAGAAATACTGATGCATATTGCATCATTTTCTGCATATCAAAAGCTCATTCATAAAAAAAATGCCTGAAACTATACCAATTGCAAAAGGAAAACCAGCAGCATTCATTTGCATTACAAACAAACAAACAGACAAACAAACAAACAAACAAGGAATACTTTGTCTAAATAGTGGTACTGTGTAGGAAAGTGTTTTTCATAAGGTAGTATTTAGGGTTGGGCTTAACACACGAGTAACATGGTATAGAGGGATCTTAAATATCATGGGGACCAGGGATATGGCCTCTCAAATCAATGAACTAGTACTAAACAGATAACTGTATAAAATGCAGACCAATATGAATTACTAAGCAATTTGCTAAGTGTTGTTTGGCCTTGAGCATGCAGGAAATATGCACTGTTCTCCTTGGTACAAGCCTACATATTTCACACTTGAGAATAGGTTTTGCATTGACTACCTGGCTGAACATTCCTTGGCCTAGCACACCAGACCTCTTTCTCATTGCACTCTCTGGATTTCAGTGATTTCTACTTCTAATTTGTCTTTGTATCTGTACTTAGAGTAAACTCTTTCACACTTCCACACACACACACACACACACACACACACACACACACACACACACACACACACACACACACACACACACACACACACACACACACACACACACACACACACACACACACACATGCACAAACACTTCCAGGGAAGGCTGTTAATAATCCCCAGCGCTTCAGCCTTTTGTCAAAGTCGAGAGTATATGAGCAATACTTGTTTCCACTGTCACCACTCATATTATCAATCAGGGGACTTCCATATTACACTTTCACACTTGTTAATAAATCAAATAGTTATAAAAATGAATTATAATATTTATCACAGCTATCTCGCCAACTAAATGTCAATGTTAGCAGCTTGCCATCAATTATCAATAAATAGCCTCTTTTTGATTTGTAAATAAGTAGGCAAACAGCTGCAAGCTTGTTTTAAAAATGAATCAAAGAAAATATTTAATGTAGTACAGTTAACAGTTACACATGCAGAGAAATATGAGAAATGCCCAGAGAAATGGAAAATAATCACTTTGAATAAAGAGATTACAGCCAATGAAATCATCTACTTACTGCTAGACTTTTTACTAGTTATTTGTAACTGAAAAATTATTGAGTCCCAAACTACCTTAGCTGAATTTCCAGGTAGATACCTCATGTCACTCACTGCAGGGTAGCTCATAGGTTCCTAGGCTGATAAGTTCATAGGTAAGTATTAAGCTAGTTGCCCTTTCTAAACCATTTTAAGCCTAGCCAATTTCCCCTTTTGTGCTGAAAATAACCTATCCCATTTGGTTACAGATGAGCCTTATCCATGCCATGGTTGATAATTATATATCACCCCTAATGAGAATAACTGGGATCATACTGTAGATAATTTAAGGGGACCCATGCATGGGATAAAAGATTTAAGATCTGCTTCTTGCCCATTAATTGTACAAAGGGCAGTCCTGGGGTAAATTTTCTGTTTCTGATCCATAGATCTAAGTTGTGGTTGAATATAGATAGGGATAAACTTTATTTTACATGTATTGAGAGTCTGTTCCAGAGCAGTGGTATCCCCTGCAAGATATACCTGTCTCTCCAAGCTATTCTGTTGATGTTGCAGAAGATATTTAGATCCCTAGACTATTTCTGATACCGTTTGACTTGTTTCTTTGCAGTAAATCCATCAGTAATGGGTCAGAGGATGCCTTGTATGGCAGTCCTTTGGATACCCAGTATAGTGACAGGATCTCTTTGGCTTTTTTCTGTTCATAACCCCTTTTGTTTATATCTTTTCATACAGATACAGTTGAGCAGTGTTTCACAATTCCATACTGAGTAGTTTACCTGCCCTTGATTAGCTGTTTCTGTAAAGGATCTTCTAATCACTATTTTATGGCCTTTAGCTTTCTAGCCTAGACATTGCCACAGTTCTTATAATCACAGGGCAGAATAATTACATTTTCTGGTTTACACATCTGCCACACACTTCATATCATATTTATTTATAACTGCTGTATTTTGTAGCAGAAATCAGTTGCAAGTTTTATATGCCATTCGTTATACAGTTGAAAGAAGGTCAAATTCACACATTTTTCCATGTCACCAGAAGGCAATATATTATAGCTATACATTGTACAGGGAAAAAGTAACTAGTTCTCTTATATTTTCATGCTGCTGAAAATGTACCTATTGAAGTTTAAATCACATATCATTAGTTTATCTGCTAAACACTTTATAAAGCTTAAGTGCATCTCACATACCTATTACATTCTCACTCAGAAAAAAATTCACAGACATCAAACCCACACCTTATACTTTGCTGCAGTACTTATCTTACTTCACTAACAAACATGCTATTAGGAGAAGATAATCTGAATTTCTTTTATATGGTTTTCCAAAAATATGTCTTTTTACTTAAACACTGGTCTTGGTTATGCTTGCTCACT
Organism: Protopterus annectens; assembly: GCF_019279795.1. Classification (NCBI taxonomy): domain Eukaryota; kingdom Metazoa; phylum Chordata; order Ceratodontiformes; family Protopteridae; genus Protopterus; species Protopterus annectens. The sequence goes on along the minus strand of NC_056733.1, from coordinate 454,036,566 downwards.
CTCTGCAGATACTAAATTTAATTAAATCATGATGGTATAATAACCAAGAAAAGTAGTTTGCCCAGTATGGGGGTGGGGGGATGTAGCACACTATGTATTCACAGAAAAAACACCACTGAAGAACTGGTAGTGCATATCATATCGTACCATATCATACCATACCATACCATACCATACCATACTAAAGTACTGTATCCTACCATAATACTACTCACATTGCCATGCTGTATTCAGAGCAATGTTGTTATCCTGGCCAGGAGATACTGCTAGAATTTTAAAAAAAAGTCCACAGACCACAAAGTACAGTATATATATATATATATATATATATATATATATATATATATATATATCAATCACATGTTTCGACTGGACTAACAGAGTGCAGTGCCTAGAAACATAGCATGTAATAGCTTCAGTGACTCAGCAACTTATAATGTGTACCTTAGTAACTAACAACAAAAGGCTATCATTCATAGCCATACTGTAGATACTGTACAGTCAGCACTGGTCACCTTTTGTTAACTCTAAACAAGTAATGCTACAAAAATACAATGCAGTACGTGTTGTACATAGGTATAACATTTCCAAAGCACAGTTTATATTGCCCATGTATTACACCACAGCACATTTGCCACTATCTTTTTTTGATTGCTAGTAGTCATAATGGCCAAGTGGCATCACAAAATGGGCCACTACAAACCAGAATAAATACTGTAAATGGCAAGCTGCTCAATACAGAGAAAACTATCAATAGTTTTGTAATACAGTGGGAAGGCAGATGACCAACAGTCATAAGGATAGGTAAAATAGATCTCACAAATGTTGGACACAGGACAGCCCAATAACTGCACATTGATAGAATATGGTAGTATATCCTCCACAGTGGTTCTCATGGAAGAAAGGCGGCTACTACAGATGGACCTTTCCTATAAGAACACAAAGTGCATACACATTTACACATAGATATAAAACACAAAATAATATGGCAGCTGAAAAACATTTCACATTGGCATCATGAATACAGTAATCTGCATGTTACCTGCATTGATGCATTACACAGCCTCACTACATATGCTAGATGCAATTTACAGATGTCATGTTGAACTCATATAAAAGGCACACTGGTACATCAGCAAAGTGCTCAACCAGTCAACATCTGCATAATGCTGTTACCTTCTGTTTCCAGGTACACAAAACCTAGCAGCACACATTCATCTTATCTAGTACAGAATCACAGAACAATATCACCCTTCATAAAAGAGGAGACTGTATCCACAGTATTATTAGCAGAACATATGTAGTCTTGCTCACTTTGGGTATCCTGAAATCAAAAGTTATATTATTTGAAGTCCATCAGAAGCAGTAGTCAGGAAGTAGTATCCTCACACCATGATCAGTTCACATATGTGATACCAGTGACAATGGAATCACTGCTGTAGAAATACCACCAAACGTGGCCAATAGAGGAACACAAAGTTTGTCTACAGAATTATCAAGTGAAAGACAGAAAGGCAGCAGTGCATTTTCAAAACTCACATAGGCTGCATGGCAAATTTACCAACATACACATTGGATACTCCCAGATTTAATGTGCATAAATGTACTTTAAACAAACAATCAAAAAATAAAACCTACTTTGATTATATAAAAGTATTTTTGCAAGGATGCTCTGTGCCCAATACCCCTCCATTATGGAGACCTGTACCTCCCACACTTCTAGTAACATATGAAAGCTTTGAGAATGTTGTACATTTGAGTAAGGGGAATCAGCAAGATACCACAATCTCAGAATTAGTATATAACACATGAAATCACAATATTGGTGTGCCATACACAAGAGTATCAAAGTCCCATCTTGCACTCCTCAAATAATGTGATGTATTATTTAGGAGCTATAGAGCTAAGAGAGTTTGGATGTAAGTTGATAGATTCACATTATTGTCTGGCCTGGGTATAACTTGGGATCTAGGGAAACTGCAAGATGATCCTGGGACATTTGCTTGCTGTAGGGAAGGATGGCCTGCCTTCCATGGTTTGTTAACATGCTGAACTTCACCAAAACAAGTTATTTAGAGAGGATATAATATTGATAAATTACTATTAAAGAAATTAGTCATTTCAGAGGTACTAAATTTTCACCTATTCTTAAAAGTGTTTTTATTCCAAAAGATGATAGTAATGATGTTAACTATTTGGGACAGAAGTTGTACTTTTCCAATCTCAATTAACTTGGACTCCAGAGAGATTAAGAAAATTGTAGATGGTAACTGGAGTTTCAATCACACGAGAAATAAAAACAACACAGCTAGACAGATTCAAACAGCTGCAGAAAAACAATACTCAACTAATCTCACTGTATTTCCTGACTGTCCAAAGAATAACTGTTCCCTAGCTACCTTAATTAATACAACAAGGCAAAATTAGATGCTGAGATGTTTACTTCCACAAGACAAAGTGGTGAGATTCCAACTACTGAACTGAATTGACTGTAATAACTGTCATAGATTTTTATATCAGCTTCCAAAGAAAACAAAACAAGCTGCTGTATGAGTTCTATCCTCTCAGTGCTGGTTATAGAATGAAATCACATTTGATCACCTGATTCTAGTACAGTACACACTCAGAGCATTTCTTACATCTGTTGCAGTATTTGAACATTATAGAACATTTTCAAAAACTTCTACTCTTCCCTTCCAGAATTCTTTGTTAAAACATAAACATTTAATCAGTTATAATAACAATGTTGATACATTTCTAACATAAGCATCTATACAAGTCAGTATGATAGTCAGGTGACACAAAACTATCTACAAAAAATCCAGCTAACTACACTGGAATATGTTACACATGACTGTCCTATTCTCCCTGGCACAGATGGCAATACCTCACATCATCACATACCTTAAACTATGTCATCCAGTCCCTATGCCTTTTGTCATTATGTGCCCTTAGATTCTTCAGTATGCTCAGAGTTAGTCCAAAATGACACAAAATACACTGAAGCCACAGACATTGCCAACATTTTGGCAGACAGGTTCAGTGCAAATTTCTCCTCCCCCTCCCCCCCAAAAGGAGAAATATCTATCTCAGCAGAGTGTAGCCTCCCTAACATCTCAGATGCCCAGGTGAGAGCCGCCCTCTCTAAAGCTAAAAACACAGCATCAATGGGACCGGACGGTGTCCCGGGCTGTGTGCTACATGAACTCCAAGAGGAACTAAACCCACACATAAGGCTGCTGTTTAATCTTAGCCTTACTACAGGATACGTACCCAAAGAGTGGCGTATGGCAACAGTGGTCCCACTCCACAAAGGTGGTGCTTCTATGGACCCTGGAAATTACCGCCCCATAAGCTTGATGAGCCTGGTCTGCAAAGCTATGGAGAGGATCATTATGGAACTCATAAACAAAGACATTGGGGACCTACAGACATTGGATTCTACCCAATTTGGCTTTGTCAAGGGCAGATCCTGCCTTTTGAACTTGGTCGATTTTTTTGAAACAGTCACTAAGGCCATTGATGAGGGTAAGGCGGTTCACACAGCCTACCTTGACCTTGCAAAAGCCTTCGACACAATACCCCACTTGGGCATCATAGACAAACTCACCAGCTTAAATGTAAACCCATATGTCACAGGATGGGTTGCAAACTGGCTCCAGGACAGAACCCACAGGGTCAGAGTTGCTGGAGCCATGTCAGACTCTAAGCCGGTCACAAGCAGTGTCCCACAGGGCTCAGTCCTGGGACCCCTCTTGTTCGGCATTTATTTTTCCGAGGTGCAGGCAAACATAGGAAGATTGTGGCTGACAAAGTTCGCAGATGACTGCAAACTGGGCGCCATAATCGATACTCCAGCAGACACAAACATCCTTCAGAGAGGCCTCGCAGAAACGAATAATTGGTGCCAGAGCTATGGCCTTAAGCTGAACGTCAAAAAATGTATAGTCATACCCTTTGAGAAAAACAAGGTACCCACAAATTACCACATAGGTGGTAATCCATTAAGTACGGAAGAGGTAATCAGGGACCTAGGGACCCAAGTTGACAGTAACCTCTCATTTGACACTCACATTGCCAAAGTGGTTAGGAAGACCTTCTATATTGCCCACCTTATCATGAAGGGATTCACATCTAGATCAAGAGAGGTCATTGTGCCCCTGTATTCTTCTCTTATCAGGCCAATGATTGAGTACAATGCCCCATTTGGGATGTATCTTACCTGACACCTGCAGCAGTTTTAAAGACCCCAAAAGTTCCTCACCAAGAGGATAAAGGGTCTCAAACATATGTCATATGCTGCCCGGCTGAAGAACCTCCAGCTCTATTCAGTCGCATACTGCCTACTCAGAGGTGTTCTGTGCCTGACGTACAAGGCCATGTCCAATCCGGAATTAATGGACATGCTCCACCTCAGAAAATCCAAATCCATCAGAGCCACAAGAGCAAGAGACTTGAACCTCAACACAGAGATAAATAGGACGTGCTGGAGGGACAGATTCATAACCCAATGGCTCCCTACACTCTGGAACAGAATCCCAGTCCATGTCAGGGAGAGCCCCCACTAACCCTATTCAAGAGAAATCTTGACAAGTGGATGGGAGATCGTAGGTTTACCCCGAGGGTCATCTCTGTGTCACTACTAGACAGAGGCACAGTAAACTAAACCCTAAATGGGCATAGTATTCTCATCCTAAGGGGTGGTGAAAGCCACACACACTCTGGCTAGGCTTATAAATGCCGTAGGGCAGATAGCCTAGTACGAACCTATGAACCTAAGGGTACATCCTTCACATTCTAATCCTGTTTTCTGCAAAGCTTAATACTTGAAATTATACTATGTAAACCATCCATTGATGTAAAATAAGAGCAATGTTTATGCCATAAACTGGCTATTTTGCAAAAAGCATTTAACATAAATTTCAAAAGTAAAAATAAAAAAGGTTGCTTTTGAACACCCACATCATAGACTTTGTTAACATATGTTGCCAGTACTAAACAAGTAATAAAAATGATCTTAATTCTTAGCTCAGGCAAACATTTCCATTTAGAAAAATAGCATATGTACAAACAGGCTGCTATAAGATCACGTATTAAATATGCCTCATCTGTTTCCAAGCATCTGATAAATACCTGAAAGAATAAATGTAATCTGTATAGCCATTTCTTCTTTATATTTCTTCCATGAAACTTTGCTTATTAACTCGATTAATTATTCCATGAGACCCTACCTGTTTTTCAGTAACTATTCTATCATGGTTGACTACACAAGCAATATTCATCCTTATATGCTATTAAGTTTCAGCATATCTACTTTGCTGGAATTGTATTTAGTTTTTATTTTACATTTGATTACCAAATAGTACACTGGTCATAAGAGTGGACTGATCACTCTGGACCATTTGCAGGTACAACTTGGGAGAATAAATTCACACAAACAAAATAAAGAGATTTTTGCAGTGCATAGTTAGAAAGAACATTTACAGTCTATTGATAGAAGAGTTTGTGAACACAGTAAAGAATAAAATATTAGGGTACATGATAAAATTCAAAGATGTAATAAGCAAAGGTATTTGGTAATGAGTGTTAAGAAGCTAGGTATCAGCAAACATTTTATTATCCAGTCAATGAGTTATAGAACCGAACCCCATCCCTTGTGCAAATTTAAAAACATATACAGAGGTAAACACTTATGATATTTTCAGGTCATTTTAAACCCTCACATATTCATGTTGGATAAAGCATTCTTTACCTTGTTTTTAATCCAGCCCATCCAGTTCATGCAGTTATGTAGAAATTTCTAGTCTGTCTAACCATCTTGCCTTTGAAGTAGCATATGATATAAATGTCCCTTTACAGTTGGATAAGTCCTCTCCATACATGCATCTTCAACAATTCTTTTACCACTTAGTTCCATCTGTGATGGAGTTCTGTACATGGAACATTTTATTTTCCTGTAACTTTATCAAGACTATAACATTCAATGGTTTAATTCTAGAAATAGCCAGGAATGCCAATTTAAATTGTAGTCTATGTTTATTTTCTTGTACTGCATCCACAATAAGAAAACAATATTTTAATATCACCTCAAAATAATCATGTCCACAAACGACTTTCTACCTGATCACTGCAACTTCAATAATATTTGCTCTGTTTCATATAGTTTCTCCAAAGAGCAGGTCATAATTGCACTCTCCAAGGCCAAAAACACAACCTCTTTGGGACTGGATAACATCCCAGGCTGCTTACTAAATGGTCTAAAACAGGAGTTAGCAGAAATCTTCAACCACAGTCTAAATTCTTGCATTGTCTCAGTTAAATGGAAGAAAGCAACTGTAATCCCCTTGCACAAAGGGGGTCCCTCAACCGACCCTGGGAACTATATACCCAGAAGCCTAACCACCCTTATCTGTAAGGTCATGGAGAGAATCAACATGGACCTTATCAGCCAGGATATACGAGGCCTTGAAACTCTTGACTCAATCCAGTTTGGTTTTGTTAAGGGCAGATCATGCCTGTTAAACCTGGTGAACTTCTTTGAGAATGTCACCAAAGCTCTGGATGAAGGCAAAACAGTACATACTGCCTATCTTGACTTAGCCAAGACCTTTGATACATTCCCTCACTCAGGCATCATTGAAAAACTCACCCAGCTGGGTATTAACCCATATGTTATTAGATGAGTAGCCAGCTGGCTTACTGACGGAACATATACAGTCAAAGTTGGGGATTCCACCTCTACCAGCAGTCCTGTTACCAGTGGTGTTGCTCAGTGATCTATGTTAGGCCCCCTACTGTTTGGAATCTATTTCTCAGAAGTTCAGGAAAAATGAGATAGTTTGTGGCTTACCAAGTTCTCTGACGACTGCAAACTAGGTGCAATCGTTGAATCCCCCAAAGATGTCAACATACTACAAAATGGGCTTACACAGACATATGATTAGTGCCAAACCCACAGACTTAAACTTAATGGAAAAAAATACATTATTATCCCCTTTGGCAAAGGGAATTCCTTGCAAATTACAATATTAATAATACCCCACTAAGTTCAAACCCAGTGGTGAGAAATTTGGAAACATAGGTTGACAGCACCTTTAACTTTGATCATTTTGTGTCCACAGTGGTAAAGAAGGCACATCTCATAAGTAAGGGCATAGCATCCAAAGCAAAGGAGGTTATAACTCACTGTACTCATTCCTCATCAGACCAATAATAGAGTACAATGCACCCTTCTGTATATACCTTACCAGACACCTGCAGTAGCTGGAGAGACCTCAGAGGTTTCTCACCTAGAAAATTCAGACCCTTCATCACATGACCTATATGGACAGACTGAATGCACTGTCATTGTTCTCTGTATCATGTAGACAGCTTAGAGGTGACTTGTGCCTGGTCTACAGATCAGTCTTAGTCCCTGCCTTAATGGAACTGCTAGACATCTGCAAATCAAATGGGACAGGAATCACTCGCTCTAAGAAACTTAACTTAGCCTGCACCATTAACAGGACTTGCTGGAGAGACAGATATGTTTCCCAGAGGTTGCCAGTCCTTGGAACAAACTCCCAATTCATGTAAAACAGAACTCCTCAATTACCGTATTTTAGAATAACTTGGACAATTGGATGGGAAACTGTAAATTTACCCCAGGGGTTTCACCTATGTCCCTCTTAGATAGGGGCAGTTGGTTTTGATCATAGATTTGCATGCTAATATAGAGTATATCTCTTGGTCTATAAGGGAACAAGGGCATAACATGGCTAGGTTTGTAAAAGCCCTAGGGCTAATAGCCTAGTAACCTCCTATGATCCTATGATCAGTAATCAAAAATCCTAGCAAAACTGGCCTTTGTTTTCCACACATAATGGCAGACTCTCATAGCGATAAATGTTTTACTTGTGCATTTCAAGAGAGACCATAGCAAAACCAGTCCACTCTGACATCTTTCTTTATACATATTCATAGAAACTCACAGAATCTATTGTGCTGATATCTTAAGGATATGTTGTATAATGTGTTATATGTACAGACTTTGCGTTCCTTACCGATGTTAAAATATTGAGTTGTATCTGTAACAATTTCTTTTTGTGTATCACTGTGTTCACTGTTATATTGTTTATAAATTAAAGTCTGTATCCTGGAACCTTTCTTCTCTGGCCTCCACTGAAAACGGGTTATTTTTGACCCAAATGGATCATCCCAGTAATCAAATGTCAATTACATAAATAATAAATCAAGTTCATGTTTTCCTCACTTTCCAGGCCATCATACACTCTTAAGTTTTACTTTTTCCTTGTCTTTCATTCTAGTTAAACACTGACCCATCTTCTTCAGTTACTTTTCTGTCTTAGGTACTTTATCATGAATCTTACACCTTTACTATTGCACTGGTTCAGCAATTTCAAACTGGTTGTGTACTCACTTTGCTTCATAAGTCATGGCTACTCTTAATCTCTTCATGTATATAAGCCGGTCAAGTATTCCTGATAATTTTCTGTAGCCTCCAAGCTACTTGTTTCTTCAGTAAAATTCAACTGCAAAACTTTTTTTTGTTTATTTATTGGGCATTTGGCACATCATGGCAGTCCATTCCAACCCTCAACTGACTTCACCTTCATAGTATACCAAGTTCACAGGAGAGTCTATTACTGTCCATGATCAAGACACAACACCTTTACTCTTTGACTCACCCAAAACTGTAGTTAAGTATAAAAAGTTAAGTAGAAAAAAGCTGCAGGTACTCCACGACAAACGAAGCCAACCAGTTTCTTTAGAAAAACACTGCTTTAATCAAATGAGTAAGTGCTTTCACATCTATACAAGATGCTTCATCAGACTTCAAAAAGCAGCAAACAACCAGTTTAAAACCATTACAGGTCATCCATTAGACCAATGATGCATCAGGTGCAATAATTCAATCTATCACCGTGGAGACAATTATACAAATTGAAAATGTTAAAACATTAAAATGTTTGAATGCTTCAGTATATTCGAAGAATTTTTATACTTTAATATATTCAAAAAACTCTCAAAATACTACTATAAAAGCCCTATAAAAACACTAATAATACTAATAAAACACTGATAAAAACACCTAAAGATGCACTGATGTATCTTTATACTTATTATAATGTAAAATGGTGAAAATAAATGAACACAAATATAATTGTAAGAAAAATAAAAAACTCTTTAGTGTGGTAATGTGATGTGAAAGCGCTTACTCATTTGATTAAAGCAGTGTTTTTCTAAAGAAACTGGTTGGCTTCGTTTGTCGTGGAGTACCTGCAGCTTTTTTCTACTTAACTTTGATTTTTGGCGTCCAGCAGGTACCTTACCCTCAGAGGCTTTTTTGTTTCCACATATCACCCAAAACTGTAACAAATTAGCTAAATTACTTATTGAGGAGCTGTAACTTCTGTATAGCTGGTGCAACCTGAGGTGGTTGTCAACTCCAGTGAGCATCACTCATATGTCCCTACTACAAAAATAGTTGTATTGCAACAAATTTCAGAATTAGCAGTATTTAATCTGCAATCTAACTTTATTTTGTGGGACTTGTAGACAAGGTTACCCACTGTGAAGCACCATATGATGGCTTATTCAGGCAGCATTGCTAAGGTTCCTATCAGTTTGTTGAAATTTCAGCAATTCTAACACCATATGTTCGAACTGTGAAGTTTGAAAACTGATTATCGCAAAGCCATGAACACCAAATTCTTTCCCAGGGAAAGAATTCGGTGGGCCGTTTCTGCGGCTTTACTATTCCCTCCACTGTGGAGCGAAGGTTACGGACCGGGTTAAGGTAAATGTGAAAATGGACCAGGTTAAGGTGAGTGTGCGATAGTTACGGACCTTAGGGTTAGGGAGCGGGTAAGGTGAGTGTGCGATAGTTACGGACCTTAGGGTTAGGGACCGGGTAAGGTGAATGTGCGATAGTTACGGACCTGTAGGATTATGGTTTGGGTTAAGGTAAGTGGATAGATAGTAGTGTATGTACGGTTTTGTGCTGGGTTAGAAGTAGGGTTTTGTGAAGTGTATATGTGTGGATTATTTATTTTGGTGTGCTTGTGTTGTGTGTGTGTTTTCCTGGAACAGCGATTATTTTTTTTCCTGGGAAAAAAAATCACTGTTCTAAACCTTTGATGGCTTTACACTTCGAGGTTAAAAGTTTGAACATATGGTGTTCAAACTTCTGCCGTTTCACCAAAGTGATATAGACCCACATTGCTAGACTGTTGTCCCATGAATTACTATGATATGTGATGTGTGGAAATGTCCTAATATGTGATGTGTGGAAATGTCCTAATATGTATGTGTAGCAATACAACATTTCCATTCAGTATTGGTAATCACCAGTCACTATTATATTTTCACCAACACTGAATGCAGATCTTTGGAATATGGACTCATGACAGCTATGTAAATAAAGGGAGAGAAACACATTATGTATCATATACTGTCCATGTGACATGGTTGACCTGACTGTAATACAGTATGTGCTATAGGGTCTATGTCAGAACAATGAAAACTCAAACTCTCGAATGCTCAAATGAGCGAATAATCAGAAACTCGAAATTGCTATTGTGGGGGGCTGTGCCCCACACCCCCACTAAATATATATTCCTACTCCGTTCGACATTTTGTGTTTTCATCCTTCTGAAGTAGACCCTGTGCTATATAGTATCTGACTGATGAGTAGGATGGATTTTGGTATTCATAGGCCTTGGCATTTTCAAAATGAAATTACATCCATTGATATGATTTGTTGTCATCTTATGTAATGGTAATGGTATCCACAGCATTGATGGAGTGAGTTAAGCAGTCATCATTTTGATATTTCTGGTTGCTAGAATAGAACCACAATAGGATAGAATTATCAAATTGGAGAACTTGAAGTCAGTTGCATTTATGTTGTTTCAACATGTTTTTCATTTGACACTAGTGTTAGAACTTTGACAAGAGTGAAGGATGCAGGTAAATTCTTCAATAAAATATGTTTACAAGAGTTGTAAATAGTGGAAACTTGAGCCCCATTTTAAAAGCATATGCATTTTAAATTAAGATTGATTAGCTGCATCAATATGTTTCTATTCTGTGGTGATTGAGATTGACAAAACCTGAAATGTCTGACAGATACAAGCAAAACATGAATCTGGTTATGAAAAAAAGCTAAACATAAAATGAAATAAGTTTCAGTAAAATTAAAGTTTCATTGCTTAAATATATAAATGTTTTACAGCAATCCATCAGTACTCTTTGTCAAAGGGGAGATTTCCATATGAGAATCTACAGGCCTAGTCTTGTTGATCAAGATGCAAAATCAAAACAGATTTCTTGGTGTAGGCCTTTGATGCAAATGCAAATCATAAAGAATGGTAGCCCATTCAGACACCCCAAAAACACCAGTCACTGCTTTACTATCAGCACCGATTCAAATAAACTGGAAATAAACAGAGACATCATTCATTACGTTCCCAAAAATGTGCTCTCTCAAAATGAGGAACGCAGTTTGAAATCAAAGTTTAAACAATTTGGCAAAAAAGTAAGAAATGCAGAAAAGTATATTTTACAGGAAAATGAGTAATGGAAAGGTAGCTAAGGGACTGGCTAATATTTTATTCATGTTCATAAAGTGTACAGTTGTGTCCATGTTAGATATAGTCAAGCAAAAATGATTTATCTAATTGGTTCCAGACTAGATTTGATGATTGTAAAAATGCACATATAAGAATTGCAGTGTTTAAAAAAATCAAAGAACAATGCACCTAATAATATAAGGTATACTGACCCTGCAATAAGATAATACCAATTCAGCATTTTACATCTTGTACAATAATTAAAAGATTACCTAAACTAACTAAAAATAAGCCAAGTAAAAAGTATAGCAGAACTAGAACACTAGCATATCTTAATGCAATCCTCACTGCACTGGTCAGAAACATAAGGACTGAATTATCATTCTAACTGTATAGACGTTGCATAGGTACACCACATCAAGCACAGCACAGATCCCCTTGCCGCTTTCCTCTCTCTCTGTCTCACTAGCTATATATATATATATATATATATATATATATATATATATATATATATATATATATATATATATATATATATATATATATATATATATATAGATGTATAAATATCCATCCATTCAAAAGCCCTTTTCCCATTTTTATACCAACACACAACAGAGTCAATCATTAAAAGCTGATGATCACAGCACTGGGTGGCTAGCTCTGCTATGGCTGTTCTTCCGTACTACACACACACACACACACACACACACACACACACACACACACACACACACACACACACACTCCCTCCTTTCTTGACATCCCAATTTCCCAGGGCTGGTGCTAGAATTTTGCCCCCCCCCAGCAAGTTTCAAGTTGGGGGCCCTAACTAGGAGAATATAAAGTGTGACCATGTTGCTGTCATACCCCTTTCCTTGTCAAAATCATACAGTACCATTTAATGATCACTATAGTGTTACTACATTCAGACACACACCCTGACTGACATTTAGTACAGATGTTACATTATGACAAAACAGTATACTACAGCAAGGTAGCCACTCACAGAGATACATGCACGCACTTGACTGGCATTTAGTAGCAATCCTGTCCCATTACAACACGCCTCTGTACTGCATCAAGGTAGCCACTCCCACAGTGGTACACAAAGACATCTGCACTGACTCTCACACACAGGACATAGACACACACAAGACAAAGACAGCACTACAGCAAGGCTGAACAGTGACACCCTCACAGACTCCCTCACACAGGACAGAGACACACAAGACAGATAGATACACCGACTCTTGCACACAGGACAAACCCACGCATGATAAAGACAGACAAGACTGAACATTAACACCCACACAAATTCCCTCACACAACAGAGAAACTCAAGACAGACAGCTACACAGACTCACACACAGGACAGACACTCACACAAGACAAAGACAGCAGTACAGCAAAACTGAACACCCACACAGACTCCCAACACAGGACAGAGGCACCCACTCACACAAGGTGGAAACACACAAGACCAGGACAAAACTACAGCAGGACTGAAAAGTGACACACACAAGATGAAGGCAGCACTACCACAGGCAGAACAAAAACACCACACACACGTCCAAACACGAGATGATGACGGCACTATGGCAAGACTGAAACACACAAAAAGTGTTAGATAAACTGACCCAATCGCACAAGACAAAGATATCTGCTGATATGCAAAACAGCCACACTGCAGAAGCACACAATACAGCCATGGGACATACATAGGAAAGACTGCAGACACACAAGACACATAGGGGAAAGCCATGGGGATTACAGAGCCTAAGGCAGATGGACTCAATCTCAATGAAATACACAGGGCATACAGTAGAAAGCAATGGGGATTACAGAGCCTGAGGCAGACAGACTCAAACCCAAAGAAACACACAAGGCATACAGTAGGAAGCCATGGGGATTACAGAGCCTGAGGCAGACAGACTCAATCCCAAAGAGAAATGGATGAAATCAAAAATCACACAGAAGACAGACACCAGAGTGCCATTTATCTTCAATGTGCAGTTAGCGCTTCAGTTTTTCTGATTGCTGCCCCTTTTAGTGCCATCAGCAATTTGTTCTTCCTGTGTTTCTGTCCTGGCTTCACAACGAGTCCTGACACTCCCAACTGTCCTGATGGGAGATCGCAGATATACCCCAGGAATTACCTCAGTGTCACAAATAATGGGTATAGTTACAAAACAATGGGCTAGGCTTATAAATGCCCTCGGGCAGATAGCCTAGTATGAACCTATGAACCTATGAACCTATGAACCTTAGGATGAGAATACTACGCCCTTTTAGGGTTTAGTTTAGTATGCCTCTGTCTAGTAGTGACAAAGAGATGACCCCCGGGGTAAACCTACGATCTCCCATCCACTCGTCGAGATTTCTCTTGAATAGAGTCAGTGAGGGGCTCTGCCTAACATGGACTGGGATTCTGTTCCAGAGTGTAGGGAGCCTCTGGGTTATGAATCTGTCCCTCCAGCACGTTCTATTTATTTCTGTGTTGAGGTTTAAGTCACTTGTTCTCGTGGCTCTGATGGATTTGGATTTTCTGAGGTGGCGCATGTCCATTAATTCAGGATTGAACATGGCCTTGTACGTCAGGCACAGATCACCTCTGAGTAGGCGGTATGCGACTGAATAGAGCTGGAGTTTTTTCAGTCGGGCAGCATATGACATATGTTTAAGACCCTTTATCCTCTTGGTGAGGAACTTTTGGGGTCTTTCCAACTGCTGCAGGTGTCGGGTGAGATACATCCCAAATGGGGCATTGTACTCAATCATTGGCCTGATAAGAGAAGAGTACAGCGGCACAATGACCTCTCTTGATCTAGATGTGAAACCCTTGATGATAAGGTGGGCAATATAGAAAGTCTTCCTAACCACTTTGGCAATGTGAGTGTCAAATGAGAGGTTACTGTCAACCTGGGTCCCTAGGTTCCTGATTACCTCTTCCATACTTAATGGATTACAATGAAACATAAGCATTTATATAGATTCCTTGCAAGTGGCTGAGAATGAGGACATTTAACACAGTCAATGGTCATGATTCATTATCAGTCATTCCAGAAAGGGTTTATAGTTCATGCCCAAGATAGGGTCATCAATATCACACTGGCCATTTATCCTGTCAGTCAGTTGTTCTTTCAGAGCCTTGCATTGTTGGATTAATATGTCTTCTGCAACTTCACGTAAGGCTGTAATATTTGATAAAAATCCAAAGTCCTTATCAAACTCTGAAAGCTTCTCAAGCCAGTCAGTAAATGACTCTGGACTTACTAGGGATTAACAATAATATCTCAGTTTCAAATGTTTTGAAATATAGGGCAATGGATTTGTAATATGCGATTTAACAGCAAATGCATGATAATTTATTTATAAGTTATAATTTAATAACTGTATTTAAAACTCACCATCTGCTTTATTAACACACATACACACACACACACACACACACACACACACACACACACACACACACACACACACATATATATATGTATGTATGTATGTATGTATGTATATACACATTTGATTTTGTTTTAACTGTTGTTACAGTACTTTGATATTAATTTTGCTTTCGGTTTTAATGAATGCACCTTTAAGATGTAATTAAATGTTAAGGGCATATGTTAATGATATTATAAAAGGATTTTGTTGTGAGTTGTTAAGTTTTAGTTCTGAAGAAGTCTAGAAGGAAAGTATGAGTAGAAAAAAACGCTTAACCAACTGTGTTTGCTTAACAACTTGTCATTGTTCTACTGGTTTGAGTGGCAATAAATCCTGAATTGACTTAGAGTGAGTGGCATCACTGTACAGCTTAATTTTACTACTTGGTTTTGCTGTCTTTGGTTTTCATTTTACTGGTGAATTTTGTATACCCAGTGATGTCAATACCCAAATCCCAGGAATTGATTAATGGTGTGGTAGCCTTTAACCCAGATGATGCCTCTGCAGCAGCACAAATGAGGCACTTAAGGAGCAGCTTTCCCAATCCATTGGAGACCTTATAATGTTAGCACAGTTACCTTCTCAGAAAATGGAAGCTATTTGCCCTAGTGAATACTCAAATAATACTGTTCATTCACCTGAGCATGTTATTCAATGGGACAACATTCCCAGAGATTCTACAAATGTTAGAAAAAATCTGCCAGGTTTGTTGTGAGCTGTTCAAACAGGTGAGTGCTTGCCTTTAGCAGTTAATTGTACTAATTTTTGTTCTGCTGCCAGTGTTAATAATATTGACTGTAGACACACTTCAATGGAAGGTACATCTAATGCTAACTCTTATGACTGTAATCAGTCTGGCAGCAAATATTTTTGTAAAGGAGAAATAAGAGCAAACTGCTACACCAAGAGGGACTGTTCGTCACAAGAAAAAATATATATAGCAAAAACCACAACACGTACAGCCCCCAACACGGATATTTGGTATCCAAATGAGTCCTACGACACAATTTCTTCAATAAAAAACTTTTATTGCCAGAGAAAGATTTTTGTAAAGGAATAAACAGTGGTGGCTCTCTGCCATTGAATTTAAAGACTGGTTAACCAACAGCACTCCATTCCACTTTTCTCCTAATATCAGTTCTGCTGCCATTGGTTTGACTGTAATGCAGCAAATTTTTAATCTATAAAAGTTACTGCTGGAGTATGGAAAGTTGCAATTAGATAATTCCTATTTGGAATTATGTCTGTGTAAGGAATATATGCCACAAGGCTTGAGGATGTGGAAATTCCCTAATGGAGTGTTCTGCAACTCGACTTTGTATTTTGAACTTGTTGAAATGTTTATCAGTCATGGCTTATGTGATGACCCTCCACCTCTGGGTCAGTATCAAAGATACCTCAATCCTCACCACTGGAACCTGTGGGGAACATTTAATGAGAGGATAATAGGTACACACATGGTATGTCCAAATGCAGCTCTCTGCATCAAACACAATCAAGCACAATTTCCCTTAAGAGCATGCAGGGATCACAGTCAGTCCAAGGCTGGTTCCTCTCTCTTTCTCCAGATCTGCAGCAAGTCTCCCCACTGGCGCAGCTATAGAGTTGAGATCTCAGCTGAGTGTCCAAGCCAAGACCTCCAGCACCCTCTCTGTCCAACCAGTGCTTTGTGCCCCTGCCCAAGTAGCTCACACACACACACACACACACACACACACACACACACACACACACACACACACACACACACACACACACACACACACACCTAGATATTTGATTTACACACATGCACACACACCTGGGAAAGGCTGGCACAGGTTTGTTAGCTATGCCTCCTTATGCCCAGACTATAAGGTAGTTATTACCACCACCAGAGACTCCTGCCAGCTACCTTAAGGCCCTTACATGGATACCCAATATACTGAGTGAAATTAGTATTAATACAAATCGTAGACTAACCAAGAGCAAGGCTATTAGGAGTGGCCCACACAGTGTCACCAAATAAATATGCAAATTCTCTCTAAACTTAAATATCTCTGCAAAGATCAGCCACAATTAAAGGTTTAAATATATTTAATAATAAATAATAAAAGAACAAGACAATACTAAATATCTATTCACAGTGATATCAGAGTTCAAAATCACAGGAAATATTTAAAATAACATTGAAGGACAGATGTAGACAAATAAAGAAAAACAATATCTAAACTAAGCTTCACTATATTCCTGACTGAATTTAAGAGAATAACTGTTCCCTACTTACTTAATAGAGTAAGAAGATGATTTAGTGGATGGTCCTTCTTAAATATTACTTCTGGGATAGCTTGCAGAATGACATCACTTCTGGTCATCTGACTTCTCGTTTCCCTGCAAACCCCAATTGCTGGAAGCTGGCAAGATTTACCACCTACCTTTAAAAATACATACAAAAGGGCAGATCAGTGGCAGGTGCTGGAAGTCATAAAACAATTTCATCCCTCCACTCTTCCAGAGTAGTAATTAGTTCACCCCAAAGACCATACAAAAAGCTTCCTAGTACAGACTTTATGTCTCTGACTGCATTGAAACCTGTGAGATTGCATCTTTATGGCCTATCCCATAAAGTGATTTAATTTCAGATATATTTTAAAGTTTGCTGAATTGAGGTTAACCTCCTGTCTTCCAGTTTCCTCTGTTAAAACATATACATTTAAACAGTTACAATAGTGCATGTGCATTTCTGTTCTCTCCACACATTTCAACAAGCACTTTACAAATACATTTTCAATGCATTGGGGACATTCTGGGTTGATTCACTGATGCAGTGGACAGACGGTGGGCTGAGACAGTGTCTGCCTTGGACCTCACATTGTCTGTTCTGGAACATGTGATTGGAGTTGAGCATCAAACCCGTAGATGTAGGTCAGCAACTCCATCTGCTGAGAGTACCCCTGGCCATGTGCATTCATGTTCCCGTAGTGGCAGTACATCCAGTGCTAAAGAGGGGAGTGTGCTGTCCACACCATGATGTGGCAGGACATGGGATTGTGGTCCTTGGGCTCCCATGGGCAACATGGTCCCAGCAGACAACAGTCACTGTCAGGTACTAGCACCACTTCTGTCCTTGGGCATGGAGGTTCCAGTGCAACTCCTTGCAGAGCCAGATCCCGTGTATGGGCCAGAGACAGTTAACTGTTAACTCTACCATGTACAGTCCAAAGCTGTCCAACATACACATGTGTAGAGCTAGCACTGAGAATGACTGTGTGCATGCACACATTCACACATCACTGTCAAATGCAGGTCACCTACAGACACATACAGCACATCTCCATGGTCCATCTTACATGCTCACCTCATAACTCACACACATACTATCTACAGTTTGGGCTAGCCTAGGCCTCCTGCACCCCCAAACAACACCTTGTGCAAGTGATGATACCTGTGCTATATCCCTGTCTTCCTTGCCATCAATGCATGGAAATGAAGCTGTGAGTCTTATCCACAGGATGACTATATTAGTTAACATGTACTTGTGTAATGCAGTGTTGGTTCACCATGCCACTTGTAGAGGTTACCGACAGATACTGTATGCTGGCATTGTCATGAGTAAACTATATACATTTATGTACCTTAAGTTGTATGATGTTGTATTGGCTGTATAGCATAGTAGATGAATGACTCACTGTAAGGGCATTTACCTAGTATGTGATGTTAGTACTACATGCTTATGGGACAGATTTGTCAAGCAGACTAAAACACACCCTTGGAAGAGAACCCTGGCTAATGGCATGCAGAGCATCTCAGTGCACCTAACCACATGCCATCTGTCTGAATGGATGAGTGACCATCATCTGAATACAGGGCATCTGCTTCTTTCCCGCTAGGACTGGGGCAATATGTGCTGATCCAGTAACTATGGGTATGATGATGTCTATGATCGTGAGGGTTGTATGGCCATTATTCTAGTTCAGGTCAAACATCCTAAGGTCTCATAACATGATGTACAATGCTCTAACAGGTCACGCACAAACATGGTTACTTTGAGGCTAGCACTACTACCATTCACTGTGTACAGGACTTGCCAAGGCACGCATGTTTTGCAAGTTGGCTGTATGAAGATGTGAACATTTACCTACATAATGGGACATACTACAGATCACAGTACTTGTTGCATGCAACACACCTCATGTCTGCTACTACTGTCAGTTTTGGACATATGTTTGATGACATGAGCAGGCCTTGTTGTGGTTGGTCCTTGGGGGGGGGGACCACATCACCCACAACAAATACAACACTGCAAAACCCTACCTATGTCTAGGTTACTAAGGTTATTGCATATAGATATGTCCACATACACCAAATGGTCTGAAGTGAGATTAGAACCTCTACCTATCTAGTCTTATACACGAGAGATCACAGTACTTATCACATGCACCACAACTTACATCTGATACTACACTGTCAGCTGGTAGTCCTAAGTTGGCTGACATCATCAGGCCTTATAGAAGAGGGCAGTTTGGAAGCCAGCAGTAAGTTACAGGCCCAAAAAATGCATAACCATTGTGGTGAATAGCCCATGAGAGCACATCCATTGTTTTGCAAGGAAATACACACACACACACACACACACACACACACACACACACACACACACACACACACACACACACACACACACACACACAAACAAAGTGGGCTCGAGGGAGATTATAACCCCTGTCCTCTAGTCTTATACACTACAGATCACAGTACTTATCGCACACACCACAGATTAAGTCTGTTATATATGTGATTACAGGCACAGTACTTGTGCATTACACAAACTAGGCTTGGTTTGAACAGCATCTGTGCCTTGATATTACTTTATATTTTTATCTGCATCTAGTATCCTAGCAGTGAGATAACTGTTTTTATCCTAGCTATGTGTGTACATTTACCAATTGGCCATATGTGGCTGCTTGCAGTTACATAGGTGAACCTGTGGGCAGGGACAATATGCCCTGTCCATTTGTGCATTGACAGCATTATACATTACACTACCTGCTCACCTGTGTCAGTCTACGTGATAATATCCAGCAGACACAGGGGTCTGTAAGTAAGTGGATTATGTACTGTTGTGCCCTTAGTTTTGATCCTTTGAGCAACAGTATGGCCGTGTGATAGTGCAGATTTAATTACCATCATTAGGGTATGTTGGACAATACAGACATCCACATACATATTTCTTTATATAACAGGGATGTATATATAAAGGTAGCTGTGTGTGTATGCTATGTATATGTGTTATGTAGATATATGGGGAAGTGTATGCATCATTTTAGTGTATATAGCTATAAATATTGGCATATATCTATTTGATATTACATAGAGATAGATATACTATGCATGTGAGAGTGAGAGAGAGAGTGACAGAGGAATATGTATATGCATATGTCTGTATGTATAGACATTTATACTTAACAGGTCATTTTGATGAAGGAGCAACAGAACTGCACTCATTTTAACTTGTCTGTATGTATAGACATTTATACATAACAGGTCATTTTGATGAAGAGGCAACAGAATTATGCTCATTTTAACTAAGTGCCTGGGAATGCCCAGTGGGACTGTCAGCACTTATAAAGTGACTCCAAGCCACACATACCTGAACTCCAGTCTAGGTTTTTGTATGTTACAGACATTAACGCCCACCACAGTTTCTGCAGGACTGCACTTCATGCAAAATTTCCACGGCATTCCCCAGCTGTGTGCTGTACTTAATATGTGACTGAGGTTGGTAATGTTACACCACCAACAGACTGACAGTCTGCATACCTCTCAGCTGTCCTGATTTGCACAGAATATCCAGAGTTTTGCCTCATATGTTTGGTCTGTTCCTCATACATTTGTGGCCTTCTGGTGAATTATTGAATATTGACATCACTACATTATACTAAATATAGACAAACATTTGTGTTTCAGAGTTTACATCCTTCAGAAAATGTGTAATAATGCAACACCTTTAATTCCAACAACTTTCTAGGTTTATGGGAACTATTTAAAATATGCCCCTATGTTTGGGCCTTTGTACCCCCAATCTTTCTGACTTTGTCCAGATTTCTTGCACTAAGAGATTGAGAGGTATGTGAAAACATCAACATAGTACTACCTCACATGCAAAAATTGTGAGTAATTCCAGATTGGAACCATCAACACCATCTACCATGCTAGCTTCCCTAGTCAATTGAGCCACACAGGTCACCAGACAGAAAGGAGTCATTCATCACACAATCAACAGCATACATATGTACATTGTTATCCTGCATGAATAGAGACATACAATGTGTAAGTGATATATGTTTTACAGCCCTGAGATTGCCTAGTCCACTAATATACCATAACTGATTTTCTGTTAAAGCAGTTATATGGGTACACTGCTGTGTTGGGGGTGAGGGAACAACAGCACATGATCAGTTTGGGAAGACAGTTGTCCACATATCATATGGGGCCACTGTTTAACATCTCCCTTGCCTGATGTCATGAATATTTCAGCCATGAGGCCTAGTGAATATTAAAGAACACATACTATTGGACTGGGTATCTGTAATCTCATATGGATTTTACATCTGTCCAAATAGTCCGCTATATTTCCTTATATAACAACAACAGATCCATACATGCGATACCATATTATAGTAATCCTTACAATTAGTGTGTAGGTTAGAAACTTAACTTGAGAATGCAGCAGTTGACAGACCTGTAGTTCAGGGCTGATTCTGTGTGATGCAAGCAGTACACAGCCAATACATGGATAGGTAGAAGTTGTGTGGGTTGCCTGCCATCAGCTATTTTAATACATTTATGTGAGTAGGAGTAAGGTTTCAGTCCCTAGGGACATAGGTTTTCAGTGAATGTGATATGCATTGTCTTCTAGCCAATACCAGGGCATACCGGGCATGCCTACATCTGCCTACAGGGACATCATCAGGGGGGTCCTCCTCCGTGTCCTCCTGTGAGTGTGGCTAGTGTGGCGGTGATAACCTAGGCATTGGTGGGGGCCTGTGTACTCTTTCCCTTTGCTGATCCTGCTGCAGCTGTTTCCACAGGATCATATTGTGTAGCATGGCACATACTGCGAACATATGTGCACATGTAGCTGGAGAGTACTGCAGGGCTCCACCAGATATATCGAGGCACTGGAACCGTTACTTCAGCAGCCCAAACACATGCACTATGATGTTCCTAGTTTGTGCGTGTGTCTCATTATGGCATTCTTCTGTGGGTGTACGTGCATTTCTGATGGGTGTCATCATCCAGAGTTCCAGTCTATAGCCAGCATCCCCCAGTAAATGGCCATGTGAGATGCCCCCCTAGCAAACATCTGGTACAGCTGTTATGCGTGCCAGATATGGGAGTTGTGATAACTGCCAGGGCTGCCAGCTCACACATTCATGATAATGCCCTGGGCATTGCAGATGACCTGGCAGTTCATGGAGTGATAGCTTCTTGCAGTTGATGTAGATTCTACCCTCCTCACCGGGTGGTGCCTGGATGTGTACATGAGTGTAATCTATGGCACCCAGTACCTCAGGGCAGTGTGCTACATGGTAGGAGTGTTGCATATTACTGGCCCTCACCTCAGGGATGAGGGGAAAACAAATGCACTCACTTGCATGTGGTAGCATGGTATCCAGGAACTGGTGGATTACCCTGGATGCTGATGGCTAGGAGACCCCATCATTTTTCCATTTGGTCTTTGGAAGGTACCTGTGGCTGTTATCATAAGTGCTACACATACCTTTGTTTACACTGGGATGAGCTCACCTCTGTTGGCTCTGGGTCTGAGTTGAGGGAGGCAGAGCTCAATGAGTTCTTATAGTGTGTCTCTCTCCACCCTATAGTGCTCTACAATTGCCAGCTCATGTAGCTCCTGGAAGGTTACCAGAGGCCTGAACACTCTTCTCCTTCTCTGCCTAGGCCTATTGTCAGCAGAATCAGCAGCACTGACTTCAGCATCTAGCACATACAGATGTAGCAGACCTGCAGCAGCCTCTAGCATTCTTTCAGTTAAAATTCCCAAGTCTGTACTCCAATGATGCAGAGTATGGGGGACAAAATCAGATTGTAGGATGTATGCATACTTTGTAGTGCTCTACTGTAGGTGCTGCCTTTGTGATTGGCTAACAATGATTCATTGCACCTGCTCAGTATATCATTAACATCATTTAATAACCCTAGTTTAAGTTAAATAAGGTTCAGAACTAATTAATATATCATTGCCTTTTAGATATTACCTGCAATGTGAAATGGCAAACAAATGCACGCCCCACAGGTAAACAAAGCTTAGTAGCCAGTGGACACCTCTCCAGACTTCCATGTTCAGCTTAGCAGCATGCCACACAAACACATGGAAAAACATACCCCATAGGTAAACAAAGCTTAGAAGTCAGTGCACACACACTCCCAGACTTCCACACTCAGCATGGAGGCATGCCATGCAAACAGGCACAGCTAAGTCCAATCAGCTTAGTAGTTATTGGACACACCCTCTCCTGACATCAGCTACCTCCTGTGTGGACACCAACACAGTTTCCTGCTTACATGGAGGGGATATGCGGACATGATTACCCCATCATGCTATTCAATAACTATACCTCATTTGCATAGGGATCCATGCTCACAACCTAGAAACTACACACTTTCAAGTGCTACCACGTTAGCAACAGCAGCAATGCACCATTATAGATACTCCATGCAAGGTTGTGTGATACATTTCTGTCTCATAATATTAATGTTGTTATTTCCATTTTTTTATTAACTTTTTTTAAGGCATGTTTGCACACTGCAACTCACTGTGCAAACATGCCCAGATTATTTAAATAAATGTATTTTAACATATTTTGTGTAACGTTTGAGACACACAGAGGATATTTTCATTCATATCCGTGTGTGGTATGCCATTTCTGTCCATCTATATTTTTCAACTGCTTTTGTCTGTCTACATTTCTGTACATGGAATTTTTCAGTGTAGACTATGCACACTGACATTGGGTCTGCAAGGCTGCCTATCTGTTTGCTGGATCACTCTACCTGCCTCATTTGCATGAGATTCACCTGCTTATGAGGTGATTTGCATGCCTGTGTTGCGTGCCGCCCTGCAGTTCTTACTAGATTGCAAACCTGCTTACTTTCATGTAAGCAGCATGGCACAATGCCTACATGGTAAAAAAGACCATGTAAGCTTTATTAAATTCCCCCCAACAATTTCTTATAATTTGAGGATGAGTTTTACAAACAAATTAAAGTACACAGTCTAACCACCTCACGAGGGGTGGAAATATCTCCAAAGACATAAGATGAAAAAAATAAAAATGTAGAGCACACCACAACGATGATGTAGGAAACACTGTTTTATTCCACCCAAAAATGACTAAGCACTTTCAACTCCACATCCCAGGCTTCATCAGAGTCATTAACTAAAACATCACTTCCTTTTAAATATCAAAAACTTTATGACATCACACAAGCCAATTGGACTATAACCTGATTAAGATAAACATAAAACATCAATATTGAATATATTATTAAAAAACTTTAAAATCCCATAACATAAGGGGTGGTAATTACAAAATTGCCCTTGAGGTGTGTGAGACAAGGTGGCAATTGAGACTGAATGCTAAAACCTTTCCAGGGATCAATGGTACTGTTTCTAGTGTGCCATATTTGAAGCAGAAATCATTGGTTATTTAAACTACAGGAGGAAGTTAAAATACATTATACTTATTATTGCACCTTGTGTCAGTTCAACTTCTTGGTATGTACGTTTTGGGGGTTTTTTTGTGTGATTTTAAAGTTTTTTTAATAATATATTCAATACTGATGTTTTACGTTTATCTTAATCAGGTTATAGTCCAATTGGCTTTTGTGATGTCACAACGTTTTTGATATTTAAAAGGAAGTGATGTTTTAGTTAACGACTCTGATGATGCCTGGGTTGTGCAGGTGAAAGTGCTTAGTTGTTTTTGGGAGGAATAAAGCAGTGTTTCCTACATCATCATTGTGGTGTGCTCTACATTTTTATTTTTTTCATCTTATTTCTTTGAAATTAAAGGAGTAGCCATGGGTGCAGTATGTGCACCCATATATGCCAATATTGTCATGTGGGCATGGGAGCAAAATATCCTTTTTGATTCCCCCTACAAAAACTGTTTGCTACTCTGTAACCATTTTCTAGATTATATTTTTATGTTGTGGACTGATAAGAGAAGTAAATTAGATGATTTTTTTTAAGTTTTATTAATTCCACTTCTTATTTACAATTACTTATACAGTTACTGAAACATCTGCAATTTTTTGGGATGTTACCATCTTTCAGGAGGACAACAAACTGAAATTAAATGTATAAAGAAAGATCACATTCTCCAATTCTTAATTATACAACTGTAGTTCACATCCTATTCATCAGAAGTCCCCAGTGAAGGGGCAATTTGTGAGGGTAAACAGAACGACTGTCAATGATTCTATTTAAGAGATATAATATGACCGGTTAGTAAACATGTTTGTAGAAAGGGGATAACCTAGAAATGTTATTATTGAAGTTAGAAACCAAGTAATGACCTTGAGGTCTACAAAATTCAGTCCTATATTAGGACAACCAGAACACATTAGGGAGCCTTTTGAGAATTCAGACCTTTCAATAAGTTTTATTATGAGATACCATTGCCTCAGTAATGAGGTGAGAAAAATAATTTCTAAATGTTGGTCAGTCTTTAGCTCCAATAGGTCTTTGTCACAACTGGTTGGCAGTAAACCAAAAATAACTTTCAAAAAGGCTTCAATTTGAAAAATATTTATGGCAAACTATATTTGCCTAATAGTAAATCAACAAAAGGGAGGAGAGAGAATGTGGGCATTTCAATCAATGCCGGTTTGTTTTAGAAGCAGAAGAGACAATCTTGAGACCCTTTCACAAGAAAATTAGACTTGCTAGAGGGTTTAATTGTGCCACTAGAGGTGTAATATACATTGCATGTTCTGACCCCTGTGGTGCATATTATATTGGCAAAAGAGAAAGAGCATTAAATAGAAGAATATATGAACATATATACGACATACATAAATTTAATTTTAATAATGCACTTTAAAGGCACTCCTTAAATTGTAAAAACTACAATAACTTCCATTTTGCAGTACTGGAGAAAATTAATCTAGATTCTAAGGGAGGCCTATGGGAAACTCTAGTAGAAACTAAAGAATTATAGTGCCAATTACATTTAAATTCCCAGGACTTACCAGGGCTTAACGATAATATCTCAATTTCAAGTGTTTTGAAATTAGAGCAATGGATTTATGATATGTGATTCAATGGCAAATGCATGATAATTTATTTGTAATTTACCATTTAATTATTTAAAAGTCACCAACAGTTTTATTAATACTTGTGTGTGTGTAACTATATATATATATATATATATATATATATATATATATATATATATATATATGTGTGTGTGTGTGTGTGTGTATATATACCTATATATATATATATATATATATATATATATATATATATATATATATATATATATATATATTAGGCTTTCTTTTAACTGTTGTTACAGTAATTTAACATTAATTTTGTTTTAATGAATGTACCTTTAAGATTAATTGACTGTTGTTAAGGGCATACTTTAATGATGTTATAAAAGGATTTTGTTGTGAGCTGCTAAGTTTTGGTTCTGAAGAAGTCTACAAGGAATACAGGAGTAGATGAAAGCACTTAACCTACTGTGTATGCTTAACAACTTGTCGTTTTACTGGTTTGAGTGCAATAAATCCTGAATTGACTCAGAGTGTGCGGCATCACTGTGCAGCTTGATTTTACTTTACTGTGTTTTGTGTCCAGCAGCATATTCTACACAGTTTTACCATTGGACCCTTTACAATCTCATCCTCTTCTTCATAGTCAAAGTGCTTAACTTTCCTCTGCCTCTTTTCCTGAAATACAGTGCCAGCATCAAATTCTTCTGCTATTTTGCAGGCTTCATCCATGGGATGTTGAAATCCTGTCTCTCTGTAATTCTTCAGCAAGTCCATAGTTGACACCAACACTTTTATACATGTAGAAATATCAACTGATGAATTCTGCAGAACTTTGCTTGCATGATTTATCTCTGTCTGCACATCATACCAAACTACTAAATGTACAATGAACTGATATGACATAAGTTCCAAGCACAGTTCCCATGCTTGTTGATATATTGCAGCATCACTTGTATGTAAAGCTTCATCTGTCTCCTGTAATGCTTTCACCACACCCTTCTACTGAAATCATACTGCCTTGACAGGCTCTATCCTGCATTCCAGTGAATCTCAGACAGTGGCTTCACAGTAACGTTTATGTGTCATTTCAAGATCTGCTATCGGCTCATTGATGCTGAACTGAGTACATAAATGTTCTGCAGACATTCATGGAAAGACACTGCCTGTAGTGATGAATGTGCTCCATCACTAACTATAAGATTGAAATTATGTCAGGCACACGGCACATAAAAAGCTCTTGAATTCATCTGTTTAATCCTGGTCTGCACTCCAGCTCATTTCCCCTTCATGTTGCTGCCATTGTTGTATCCTCACCCTCAACAGTTGTTTGTCCAGTTGATGATTTTGCAGAGTATGAAGAGGTGCTTCTCTAAGTCCTGCTCCGGTTGTATCATTCACAGGCTCAAATCCCAGGAAGTGTTCCTCAGCCATATCTACATTCCTTGAAATGCCCACATACCTAACTATTATAGTTATTTGCTCTTGATTGCTGATGTCTGGCTTGCAGTCAAGAATTACAGAAAAGTACCAAGGATCCTTCATTTTCCCTGCAATAGTCCTTAAAGTAGCATTTGCAATCAGACAGATAATTTTATTCTGTATGTATTTCCCAAGATAGTGATCCATTTTTATTTATTATGTATTTATTTTATTATTATTTTTTTTATTTTACATTTGGTTACTTGGAAAGTCCAACTGGACACAGGTCCTTTTTCAGTAGAGGCCCGGGCAAAAAAGCTCCACATTTATGAAACAGTACATAGTACAATAAATCAAAGGTATACAATATGATGAAGGATACATGTGCTAATCCATACAACTTACAATTAAGGAAAATGCATCATGATACAAAAAGTGTGAAAAATATAGAACAATTCATACGTCAGAGAGATATAGAACAGTTCCACTATATTATATGTCAGAGAATCAGTTACAGGCATTACACAAATCTTGTTTGTTTACACAAGGGGGTGTAGTGTTACCTGCACTATGTAAATTATAAGAGTGGAAGTAGAGAAAGAAAGCTATCAATTTACTGGCTAGTAAGTTAATAGCAGAGTTGTGGAAAAGAGGAATAGACAGTGTATGAGGTTAGGATATGGACTAGACAAAACACATGAACAGAGCCATGTATCGGCTAGCTGAGGTTTTAGCATTTATTGAATTATATTAAGGAGGATGTAGTTGATATGTTGGAGGGCAGAGTATTCCATTTTTTAGCTATAAACTTTGAGAAGACTGATACACCAGCTGTATTATTGGCTTTAGTTACATCTAGGAGGAGTTTATTACTGGAGTGTGAAACCCTATTACTGATGAAGGGATGTAGTCGATTTTGTAGTGCTTGTGTTTTTTTCAGGGTGATACAGCATTTTATGGGCTATCATAAGCTGGTTGAAGAAGAGGAGCTGAGATAATTCTAGCCAGTTAAGCTAATGTAGGGCTATGCAGTGATGTGACCTATAAGGAGAATCTGTGGCAAACCTCAAAAATTTGTTGTAACAGGAATCAAATTTTGCTATGTCTGTCTTTCTAGGATTAGTGAGAAGTGGAGAAGCATAAATAAGTGTCCAGATGAGGTATGTATCTGCATTGTGGCCTTAGTGTTTTTTTGTAAGAAATTGCTTATTTCTGTAAAGAACACAGTTTTTGTGAACCCTCTTTATGGTATGGGAGACGTGGATATCAAATTTCATATTACAATCAATCTCTACCCCAAGCAGTTTGGTGTGAGTGACAGGAAGAGATAATAGTTTTATTCTTGCATATAATATTACATGTGAGAGTAGTTGATGTGTGTCTTGTAGGCAGGAAGAACAGAAGTTTAGTTTTATTAGGGTTCATGATTAGTTGGGAATTAGTAAGCCATGCTTCAACAGAAAGAAAAGAAGGAAGCTTGTGTTTGTGAATGGATTTCCCAAAGGGAAGAAGCAGCACCTGTTAGTCTGGAGTCATCTGCATATTGGATAACAGAAGCTTGTAATGTAGAAGTATGCAGGTTGTTAGTAAAAACAGAGAACAGTAGAAGTCCTACAATGGAGTCTTGGGGAACTTATAAAGTAACTGGTAGCAGGGAGGAGAGGTCCTACTGCCATTGAACTGCTTGTTGTCGACCTGATAAATAACTTTAGAACCAGGTAATAGAGGGTTCATTGAGATTTAGATCAGAAAGAACATTAATAAGTCCACTATGTGTGACCATGTTGAAAGCCTTAGAAAAGTCAAGAAAGATCGCAGATACAAATTTTCCATTGTTTCTATGGCTGTTTGCTCTATTAAAGACATTAGAGCAGTAGTGGTGATGAAAAGGCCAGAAGCCATGTTGTGTATTTGACAGAGGTTTGTGAGTATTTAGGTATTCCATGATTTGCGTAAGTATACATCTCTCTGGGATTTCCTTTGTGGGGTGGAATAATATGGGAAATGTTCCAGATATCAGGGACTAGCTTTTCAGATATGGATCTGTTAATAAGAATGGCTACTGGATAAGCGATTGCATCAGCAGCAATTCTCAGAAAATCGACTGGTAGATTATCTGCAGCTAATGTTGTGGGCTTTAGTTTTTAAGTATTTTTTTATCATATCCATAGATATAGGTTGTAAGGTAAAGCTGTTGTTATTATGTGACTTGGTTAAGTCCTTGGAGGAGGGAGAGTGCTGAGGGCTATATAGGGCTAGTAACTTTTTTTAATCGTATTCATAGAGACAGGTTGTAAAGTAAAGCTGCTGTTGTTGTTATGTGACTTGGGTGGTTCCTTGGAGGAGTGGCAGTGCTGAGGGCTAGATAGGGCTAGAGTGGTTTCCGTGAAGTATTTATTGAATTGGGTAGTTATATTCTCTGAGGAATTTGTAGTGGTTGGGGAGGGTGTACTAGATTTACCTGAAAGGTGTATGTTATCAATGGCTGTCCAGAACTTTTGAGGGTTGTTCTGGTGCTTTATTTATATATTGTAACAGTAGTTAATCTTGTCTAATTTTACAAATTTCTTTGCTTTATTTCTTAGCGCTAGCTCTTTGCTTACAGGCTTGGGACCTAGATTTATGCCATTGTCCCCAGGCTTTATCTCTAGTTTTCAGCAGAGATCTTGTTTCTTTACTAGGCCAAGGAGCACAATTGGATTTAATTCTGGTAATTCTGGAAGGAGCATTTGTGTTCAAGATGTCTAAGAAGGTAAAACTCAAGTACTGAACTGCTTCTTCAAGGTTGAAAATCTTGGAATGGTTCCCAGTTGCAGCTTTTTAGAGTCATAATGAAGTTAATGGGGGTTAAAGTTTCTTTTGTTTCTTATTAGCTGGTAAACAGCAAGTTTAGCCTGACATATATGAAGCCTTAGTATAAAGGTTCATAGGTGTTCACTCAGGCTGTCTGGTAGGCAGCCAGAATGAAAGGATAGGACTGGTCTATTTATCAATATCTAGTCAAGGACTGACTGCCTCTTAGATGATTTATCAATTCTTGTAAGAGATTTAATCTGTATGAGAGCTACAAGTTAGACAGTCTTTGTTAAAGTTCCCATGATGATAGTTTCATGTGGGACTGGATTGAAGGCCCAGTACAGAAGGTCTCTGGAGTGAATATGTTGTTTTCGGGTGGGATGTAGCATCCAATTATGTTAATAAGTTTTCTGGGTTAATTTTTAGTCTGGTAAGAATTACTTACGCATTGTCAAAAGTAGTAGTGGTTGGATCCAAAGTCTCAATATTAAGCTGATTTTTGAATAATATTGCTATGCCACCTCCCTTTTTGGTTTTCCTGTCATTGTATAGGATATTATAACCTGTTGCCTAGATTTCATTATTAGTAATGTCTGGTTCTATCCATGTTTCAGTTAGAAAAGGACAATATCTGGTGAATATAGTGAAAGATTGGCATGTAGAACATGGAGTTTCTTAGAAATGCTTTTTATATTTATGTTTAGTAACAACAGATCAGCAGATCTCATAGGGAGTTTTAGTATAGTATGAGAGTGACTGGGGTTTTGGGTGGGCACATTGATATTAGAAGTTAGTGGACTGGGATTAGGATGGACATCTCCATTGAGAGATAGTTTAGATGCAATATAGACTACATTTTTTTTATAATTTTTGCCATGACCCTTTCATATCTTAGGGAAGGTTTGGGGGAGTGGTGGTGAGATAAGGATAAGAAGGGAGTATAATTAGTGGTTGCTATGTAAAAGATGGACGGAGAGATGGGAGAACTGAATTAAGCAGTGCTTTTAGAATAAGAGGTAGTGGTATCATGGTGGGATGTTGATTAAATTAGGTTGACATGATATGAGGTAATGTGTGGAATTGATGCTAGTATTGCTAGAGCAGCACTGTGTAATTGAAGCATATTTGATATAGTCTAGGCAAGAGGTGAATGTAGGTTACTGAATCGGATATTGGTATGAAGTTATGGAATAATGTAATGGTGATAGATTGAGTATCTATCTGTTATTGGGTAGTGAGGTTGTTGAAAGTGGTAGTAGTGAATGAATTATTTTAGCTAGGAACACTGAGAACTAACTGTTAGACTTAGCCAATAACCTAGTTGTAATAGTGAGCAAGATTTTTGCAATAGTGCTTTTCTATTGTCAGAATAGTTTTATGTCAGTACCAGCTATTATTTTTAGAATAGTTTTATGTCAGTACCAGCTATTATTTTTATAAAGACAGCGGGGGAATTTAATAAAGCCTACGTGTTTTTTATGTAGGCATTGCGCCATGCTGCTAACAAAGCTGCGAACATTTTTAGATTCAGTAAGCACTACTGAGTGGTGCGCACGAGTGCGCAACTAAGAAAATTTCATGGGATGCAAATCACCTCATAAGCAGGTGAATCTCATGCAAATAAAGCAGGTAGAGTGATCCAGCTAACAGATAGGCAGGTCTGTAGACCCTGTGTCAGTGTCCATAGTGTACATGGAAAAATTCTGTGTACAGGAATATAGACAGAAAAAAGATGCGGTAAAAATGTAGCTAGATGGACAAAAATGGCGTACCACGTACAGATATGAGTGAAACTATCATCTGTGTGTCTGAAAAATTAAAGGAAATAAGTTAAATTAAATTTATATTTTTAATAATCTGAACATGTTTGCATGACATGCCCCAGTGTGCAAACATGCTTTATAAAAAAATTTAAAAAAAAAATGGAAAAAACAAGATTAATATTATGTGACAGAAATGTATTACAGGACCCTGCGTGAAGTATCTGCAATAGTTCATTGGTGCTGTTGCTGATGTGGTAGGGCTTTGAAGCATGTAGTTTCCAGGCTGTGAGCACAGATCCCTATGCAAATGAGGTGGAGTTACTGAATAGCACAAAGCGGTAATCGTGTCCGAATATCCCCTTCATGTAGGCAGAGAACAATGTTATTGTTTACAGACTAGGTAGCTGACATCAAGGGAGGGTGTGTCCAATGACTTCTAAGCTTATTTTTAGCCTGTTTGTGTGGCTCACTGCCTTGCTGAGCAAATCTTTGCAGGGGAGTGTGTGCACTCACTTCTAAGCTTTGTTTAGCTAAGGGGAGCATGTTTCAGCATGTTTTTTTGGTGCGAAAGTCTGGGTGTGTGTGCACACTGACTGGAAAACTTTGTTTACCTATGGGGTGCGGCTTTGGGCTGTGCACGACAGTGATAAGGGTATCTAAAAGCCAGTGACATATTAATTAGTTTTGACCTCTCTTTAACTTAAACTGGGGCAATTAAATGATGTTAATGATACACTAGGCAGGTGGAATGTATCATAGGTATCCGATCACATAGTCAGCACCTACAGCAGAGTACTATAAAATATGCATACACCCTACAATCTGATCCCCCCCCCCATACTCTGCGCCATTGGAGTGCAGACTTGAGAATTTTAACTGAGAGAATGCTAGGGGCTTCTGCGGGTCTGCTACATCTG
The DNA here is from genome assembly GCF_019279795.1 of Protopterus annectens. Taxonomy (NCBI): domain Eukaryota; kingdom Metazoa; phylum Chordata; order Ceratodontiformes; family Protopteridae; genus Protopterus; species Protopterus annectens. The sequence goes on along the minus strand of NC_056733.1, from coordinate 454,003,362 downwards.
CATGTGCTAGATGCTGAAGTCAGTGCTGCTGCTGCTGCTGCTGACCATAGGCCTAGGCAGAGAATGAGAAGAGTGTTCAGGCCCAGAGTAACCATCCAGAAGCTACATGAGCTGGAGATTGTAGAGTGCTACAGGGTCGACAGGGACATACTACAAGAACTCACTGAGCACTGTGGCCCTCAACTCAGACCAAGAACCAACAGAGAGGGAAACCTATGCCACTGGAAACAAAGGTATGTAAAGCCCTTAGGATAATAGCTACAGGTACTTTCCAAAGATCAACAGGGGGCATGATGGGGGTCACAGGTATCTGCTTCCAGGGTACTCCACCAGTTCCTGGATGTCATGCTATCACATGCCATTGAGCACATTTATTTTTCCCTCAACCCTGAGGCAAGGGTACAGCAATATGCAGCAGTTCTACAATGTAGCACACTACCCTGAGATACTGGGTGCCATAGATTGCACTCATGTACACATCAAGTCACCACTGGTGAGGGGGGGTAGAATCTACATCAACTGCAAGGGGTACCACTCCATCAACTGCCAGCTCATGTGCAATGCCCAGGGGATTATCATGAATGTGTGTGCTGGCAGACCTGAGAGCAATCATGGCTCCAATATCTGGCATGCATCAGAGCTGTACCAGATGTTTTCTAGGGGAACATCATACACAGCCATTTACTGGGGGATGTTGGCTATGCTCTGGATCTGTAGATGTACACACACCCACATAAGAACACTATAATGAGGCACACACACACTATGGAACATCATATAATGCCTGTTTGGGCTTCTGAATTCATGGTTTCAGTTCCTCAATATATCTGGTGGAGTCCTGCAGTACTTTTCATCCCCATGTGCCCATATGTTCACAATATGTGCCATGCTACACAATATGATCCTGCAGAAACAGCTGCAGCAGGATCTGCAAAAGGAAGGGATACACAGCCTACCACCAGTGCCTATGTCACCATAGCTGCAGATACAGGAGGACTTGAAGGAGGACCCTCCTGATGATGTCCCTGTATGCAGATATAGATGTGCCCAGTACACCCTGGCTTTGACTAAGATACAATGCATAACACATTCACTGACAACCTAGGGCCCTAGGGATGAACACCTTACTCATGCTCACATAGATATAGAAAATTGTTGATACTAGACAACCTATGCAACCTGTACCTATCCATGTATTGGCTCGGTACTGCTGGCATTACACAGAGTCAGCCCTGAACTACAGTCCTGTAAACTGCTGCATTCGCAAGGTAAATCTCTAATCTACACACTACTTGTAAGGATTACTACAATATGGCATCATATATATGGATCTGCTGCATTTATGCAAGGAGATATAGTGATCTATGTGGACAGTAGTAAGATTCATATGGGACTACAGGTACCCAGTCCAATAGTATGTGCTCCCTAATAATCACTAGGCCTCATGGTTGGAATATGCACTAGATTAGTCAAGGGAGATGTTATACAGTAGGGTTACATGATATTTGGACTACTGCCTATCCCAACATATTATGTGCTGTTGTTCCCCCATCGCCAACACACCAGTGTTCCCATATAACTGCTTTAACAGTAAGTCAGCAATGGTATATCAGCAGACCAGGCAATCTCAGGGCTGTAAACAGAACTCAATCACACATTGTATGTCACATGTAAAGCAGGAATAAAAAACATACATATTTATGGTGATGATTGTGCGATGAATGACTCCAATGTGTTTGGCAGCTTGTGTGGCTCAGTGTAGGGAAGTTAGCAGGGGTGATGGTGTTGATGCTCCTAATATGAAAGTATGCACATCTTTTGCAAGTGAGGTGTTATTTTTTATTTATTTTTATTTTATTTTACATTTGTTGACCGGGCTAGTCTAACTGGATACATGTCCATTTTCAGTAGAGGCCCGGGGAGATAGGCTCTACCTTAAACTAAATAAATCAGGACAGGAAAAAATCCAAAAATATCTAAATACATTATACATGAAGATTTTCTTCAAAGAACTTAATTATACAGAATGTGACTACTGAGTTTAACAAAGCAATACAGTACTATTTCCATGGGAAAGCATTTGACATTCACCATAAAGTATGTTGGGTAGGAATGTATATTTTACAATGAAGTATACAGGTTATAATAAAAAATATAACACGGAAAAATAAGAAAGATATTAAATATATATACTTAAAGAAGTAATTACAGTCATAGTGAAAGAATAGTTGGTCTATATACAAGGTGGAAGGCATGTGCTCACAGCAGAATGAATGTTGCAATGAACATACTCAGTGATAGTTCCCTGGGAGTAAGATACTAAGAAGGGAGTGAGGGAAAAATTTACTAATTCTGCACTGTGGGTTTTGAAGGAGAGGTATAGAATAATGTTGTACTGGGGGGTGTTAGTCATAGTTAGTACAAGGACATAGCCATTGTGTTTTTAGTTGAATTTTTAGTTGTTTTTTAAAGAGTGGTAATGATGAGAGCGATGTAAGTTTTGTGGGAAGCTTGTTCCAAATCTTCCCCACTGAATTTGAGAAGAGAGAATCACCTGCCTTGTTGTGGGATTTTTGGATGGTAACCAGTAGTCTATTTGCTGAGTGAAGGGTAGTATGATTTGTGTAGGGGGAGATGAGGCTACTGAGAATAGGAGTATTACTAGGCTGGTACAGAATCGTATGGGTAATGGTGAGTTGTTGAAATTCTAGCTGGTTATGTAGTTCTAGCCATCCGAGAAGTTTGAGATTTAGACAGTGATGAGTTCTAAATGGGGACCCAGTAACAAACCTGGCAATATTATTATAAGAAGTGGTCAATTTATTTAAGTTGGTTTTAAAAAGATTAGTATAAATGGGGGAAGCATAGAGGAGGGTGGAGATCAGATGGGTCCGGACAATTGTAGTTCTGGCTTCTGGGGTGAGAAAAGGTTTTATCCTATACAAGGATCCAAGTTTTTTGTTTACTGTTTTAATAGTAGCATTAATATGTGAGTCAAAGTTGAGGTTGTGGTCAATCATTACACCTAAGAGTTTGGTAGTTGGGTCAGGAGCTATGATTGCACCATTGATTGATGTAATAGAGAAATCTATTAGGGAGGATTTAATAGTTGGAGTAAATAGTAGTAGTTTGGGGTTTTTTTTTGGCATTTAGAAGGAGGCAACATTGTTGGAACCAGTTTTCAACTAGGTTAAATATTGTTTGGGTGATGGATTGGAGTTCAGATGAAGAGGAGGCTTTACAAATCAGAGTGGAGTCATCTGCGTATTGTATGCAGGTAGGTAGAGGTAAATTTATAGAAACGTCATTAGTGAATATGGAGAAGAGTAGAGGTCTCAGGATAGAGCCTTGAGGGACACCAAGGGTAATAGGGAAATGTTTGGATAGGTTATTATCCCAAAGGACAGCCTGCTGTCTATTGTGTAAGTAGGACTTGAACCATTGTAATGCCTGTGTGCCAAGTGAGAATGATTTGAGTATGTTGAGAAGTATTTGATGGTTAACCATATCAAAAGCTTTAGATAGGTCAATGAAGAGTGCAGAGGAGAGCATGTTATTGTTACAATGTTTATTAATGCAGTCGGTAAGTATAGAAGAGCAGTGGTGGTACTGTGGAATGGACTAAAACCATGTTGACAGTCAGCTAGAAGGTTATTTTGGAGAATGTGGTCAAGATTGTTGATGGATGCATTTTTCCATGATTTTGGCTAGTGGAGAGAGTAGGGCTATAGACTGAAAGTTAGAGAGTTCAGTTGAGTTACCATCCTTGTGAAGTGGGATTATGTGAGAGATTTTCCAGAGAGAAGGAATGGAGCCTTCAGTTATGGTTCTATTGATTAGGATAGAAATGGGATAGGCAAGAACTTTTGCAGCAGTTTGAAGGTATTCCGGTGGGAGAAGATCAGCTGAGGGAGTACAAGGTTTAAGTTTATGAAGTAGAGTATAGATGAGCGATGTAGGAATAGGTTTTAAGCGAAAGGTAGATGGTATGGTTGTTAGGGAGAATGAGACGGTAGAGTTAACAGGTGGTAAGGTGTTAGCTAGAGATTGGACAGTTTCAGTAAAAAAGGTATTGAAAACATCAGCAATCTGGTTTGGAGTGTTTAGAGAGAGAGAGACCTGATAGGGTTGGTATTTTGGAGTGGCCTGGGTGTAAAAGTCTATTTGTGCCTGAACAGAAGGTTTGGGGTTGATTATGGTGCTTTTTCTGGAGTTTAAAGTAATATTTTTTTTTATCCTGAACTATTGATTTTTGGTGGCATTTCTTAGCTGTCTAAAGTATTGCTGATCAATTGGGTCTTTAGTGTTTCTCCATTTGGACTACATTTTATTTCTTTGTAGGATCTGTTGTCTAGTCTCTTTAGTTAGCCATGGGGCTGCTTTGCTTCAAGTTCTTATAGAGCATGAGGGGGCATGGAATTTGAGAATTTGTAAGAATTTGGAGTTAAAATAGGATACTGCTTGATCAAGTGGGAGGTGTCTTAAAGGTGACCAGTCACAGTCTTGAAGTTCTGCTTGAAAGTTTGCTGGATTAAATTTTTTTTTGTTGCAGGTAATTTTAAAGGTAGTTTGGTTTGGGATAAAGGATCTTTGTCTAGATATATACGTAAGTGAACGGTCACTAATATCATCAGGAAGGATACTTACTTTACAAGAGAGAAGATGGCTGCTAATTAAGATCCAGTCTAAGATACTTTCTTTGCAACTGGGTTTATAGATTCTGGTGGAGTTGGTAATAGTTTGGGAGAAGCCATAGAGGTTTATATGGGTTGTGGGTTTATGAGTGGTACAGGTGTTCCAGTCTATACTAAAGTCACAGAGTACAATGTTTTCCTGTGGGAAGGATGTAGAAAGCCAGCAGACGATACTTTCTAAGATGCTGATGTTATTGTCTGGGGGTAGGTAGGAGCCTATTATGTATATAGATTTAGTAGTATTGAGCTGGATCTTGGAAATAAGAATTTCCACATTAGTATCTAGAGGTGCAGATTAGGATTGAAGTCACTAAATAGTTAGTGCTGGTGTTTTACACACTGTCAGTCTGTGTGTGATGTAGCATGAACCTCAGTCACATATTAAGTAGAGCAGATGGCTGGGGAATGCGTGGACATTTTTAGTGACGTGCAGTACTGCAGAAAGAGGGACAGATTTCAATGTCTGTAACATACCTCTCAACCTCTTAGTGCAAGAAATATGTTCAAATCCTGACAAAATGGGGAACAAAAGCCCACAAATAAGGGCATATGTTAAATACTGCTCTCATAAATATAAACAGTTGCTAAATTAACAGGGTTTGTTTCAACAGACATTTTTCTGAAGAATTTGAAGTCTGACACTCAAATGTATGTCACTATTTAGTGACTTCAATCCTAAGCTCATCCAAGTGATTTGCCAAAAAACACAAAATTTTATGACAGACCAAAACTATGAGCCAAAACTGTCTGGACATACTGCAAAACTCTGGACAGTTGAGAGGTATAGTCTGTAACACACAAATTCCTGGACTGGAGTACAGGTATGTGTGGCCTGGAGTCACTTATAAGTGCTGACAGTCACACTGGACATGCCCAAATAGTTAAAATGAGTGCAATTCTATTGCCCCATCATCAGACTTACCTGCTATGTCTAGATATGTCTATACATACAGACATATACATATACATATCTGTCTATCACTATCTCTGTCGCACATACATTGTATATCTATCTCTATGTAGTGTCAAATATATACCGATATATATATAGCTATATATATCACATTGATACATAGAATCTCCTCATATATCTACATAACACATATACATATATTGACACAGAACTACATTTATATATGCATCCATGTTAACTACATAAATATGTGTGCAGATGTCTGTATTGTCCTACATACCCTAATAATAATGAGAAAATCTGCACTTTCACACATCCATACTGTTGCTCAAAATATCCAAAATAAGAGCACAACAATACATAATCCAATAACCTACAGACTCCTGTGCCTGCTGAATGTCACCACATAGGCCAACACAGGTGAGCAGGTGATGTAATGTATAATGTTGTGAACACACACATGGACAGGGCAAATTGCTCCTGCCCACAGGTTTGCCTATCTAACTGCAAGCAGCCGCATATGGCCATACTAGTAAATGTACACACATAGCTAGGATAATAGCTGTCCCACTGCTAGGATACTAGATGCAGATAACAGTACAAAGCAATATCATTCTGCAGGCCACAAATGCTGTTCAACACAAGCCTAGTTTGTGCAATGCACAAGTACTGTGCCTGCAATCACATATACAACAGACTCAACCTGTGGTGTGTGCAATAAATACTGTGATCTACAGTGAATAAGACTAGATAGGAGGGGGTTTTAGTCTCACTCCAGGCTACTTGGTGAACATGCATGTGTATACCCCTGCAAAACAACTACATTGCCCTAATAGGCTATCCACCTGCAATGGCTATGTACTTTTTGGCACTGTAACTTGCTGCTGACTTCCACTTTGCCCTCTTCTACAAGGCCTGATGATGTCATCCACCTTAAGACTACCAGCTGACAGTGTAGCATAAAGACTTAAGCTGGCATATGCAATAAATACTGTGATCTATAGTGTATAAGACCTAGATAGGTAGGGGGTTTAATCTCACACCAGCTTACTTGGCGCACGTGTGTGTTCCGATGGCATAAAAATTATCATCTTGGTAACATAGATATAGGAAGGGTTTTGAAGTATTTTATTTATGTGTGATGTGGCTCCCCAAAGGACTGACTACAGCAAGGCCTGCTGATGTCATCAAGTATAACATGTCATGAACTGGTAGCACTAGCAGAAATTAGGTCTGTTGCATGCATCATGTACTATGATCTGTAGTTTGTAGCATTACTTAGGTAAGTGTTCTCATCTACATGCAGCCAATTTGCACTATGTGTGTGCCTTGGCATGTCCTGTACACAGTGATTGGAAATGGTACTAGTCTCAATGTAGCCATGGTAGTGTGTGAGCCTGTTAGGGCATTTTCATCATACTATAACACCATAGGACATTTGAACTTCACTGGCATAATGGCCATACAGCCCTCACAAGCATAGCCATCTTTATACTTGTAGTTACAGGATCAGCACATATTGCCCCAGTCCAAGAAGGACACAGGCAGATGCCCTGTGTTGAGATAATGGTCACCCAGCCAGTCATACAGATGGCATGTGGTGAGGTGCACTGAGGTGCTCTGTGTGCCATTAGGTTGGGTTCTATTTTAAGGGTGTGCTTAAGTCTGCTAGACACATCTCTCCTACAAGCATGTAGTACCAATGTCGAAGAATCACAAACTACTGGAACAGATGAAAGAAGGCACACTCTAGACCACAAGTAAAGTTAAGCGCTTTTCGTTTATGTTAGATCATAAACTTCTTCAGACAATACATTAAAACTCAGCCTTCATTTAAATACATCATAAAAAAGGAATCAACCAATCAACAACAGAAAAGGCATTAATTAAATTAGTAACAATTACAAACAACCACCACCCCCTTGTTAAAAATCATTATAGACTTACAGAAATGCTTCATCTTAGATTTACCTTACAGTATTCACTACTAAACAACACATTTGTATTTAAACTTTCAGAAAAAATGTATAATAAATATAAAAGTACAAAAACATTTAAAGTGCTTCATATTCATACTAGGTCTTACTATTACACCTAGATAATTTAACGCTTTAAATTTCTAAGCCTCAAAATACTACTTAACGCACAGCCATCATTAATACCAGGCTGATGGTAGGCATTAAGCCTGATTTGCCAAGTGAGTTCCAACTCCTCGAGTTTCAGGGAGTCGGGACCCCCTCTTGGGTTGACATACACTTGGTCAATGACAATGAACTTGAAAGTATGCCCAGGAAAAGAATTGACATGTTTCGCTAGGGCATTCTCACACTTAAGTTTCCTAATCGCATAGAGATGTTCATATATGCGTTCACGGAGCTTCCTCTCAGTTTTGCCCACGTAGAACGCTGGGCATAACTGGCACCTAGCCAAGTAAACAACCATTTTAGAATTACAGTTGTTCCTTAATTTCAAATAGTAAACCAAGTCATTTACTGAGAATCTATTAGATTCCAGAATAAAACCACAATAATTACAGGCTTGGCATTTGTACATACCTGGTGTTCTGACTGGATTAGGTCTACTCCCTTCACAAAAGTTTTTAAGGTTTCTACCTTTTCTGTAAATCACAACTGGATGATCCCCCACACTAGTGAAAATGTTCATGTCACCTTTAAATAAATCCCAGTTTTTCCTAAGGATTTTAAAACAAAGGTCACTGTTTACATTATAAGTAGTGATGAATGAAGTATTAAAATCTTGTCTTAAATGGTGTTCTGACTGTTGCTCAACCTGGATGTTAGGGGACAAGTTAACAGACGAGGACTCATTAGTTCCATTATTCAACAAAGGAACAAAAACTAATGTGTACCGTTTGTGTGTTACTTCTTGGATTAATTCATTAATGAGATGTGACGGGTACCCCCTCGACAAAAACATTTCCTTGATAAATAGGCATTCATGGTTGAAAGCTGAATCTAGTGTAGTGATACGTGCTGCTCGAACTAACTGACCTTTGATGATAGCACGTTTTTGATGATACGGATGGCAACTCGTGAAATGCAGCATGGAATTACAGTATGTTTTCTTCCTATGAACTGATGAAACAAATCTCTTATAAAGAGCGTCCTTAGTTAAAGTGATGTCTAAGTAGTCAATATTAGAAACATCAAAATTGGATGTAAATTCTAGGAACACTGTAGTTGAATTGAAATATTCCACCAGCAAATTACTAACTGCTTCATTGCCATCTACTAGGATGAAAATGTCATCCAAAAAGCGGGTGTAAAATATGATGTTGTCCTTAAATTCGTTATTATTTAATACAAACTGATGTTCCCAATAGGCCATCACCATGTTGGCCACACTGGCCCCACAAGGTGAGCCCATTGCGACACCTACTTTTTGTAGGTAAAAGTCACCTTCAAACACAAAAAAGTTGTTGTTAAGAATTAAATCCAATAGTTCCTCAACCATTAACATGTCGTCAGTAGGACAGTTAAGTAGTCTCAACATTTCTCCTACCCAGTCTATTGCTATCACATGGGGGATACATGTATACAAATCCTTTACATCTATAGTTAAAAAATTATAGTTGGATTTGTATTCTAATGCATTAATGTTACTGAGAAATGTCCATGAATCCCTACAAATTTGTTTTAAATTAACTAGGTATTTTTGCAAAATAGAGTCAACCACTTTCGCACAGGAATAAGTGGGGGACCCCCTACTATCCACCAACGGCCTCATAGGCGGGTTCTCAATACATTTGTGGATTTTGGGGATCCCGAAAAGGCAAGGAAACCTCGGGAAACCAGTAACCATAAAATTATACATGTCACGGGTAATTCTGTCTTCAATATATAAGTCCTCAATCACATTCTTAATGTTGTTATATGCTTTATTAATTTCGGACCGGGAACTAGCTTCGTAGGACACAGTATTTAATAGTAACTCCATCCTGTTAACATAGTCCAGTTGGTCAAAAACCACAACGCCTCCTCCTTTGTCGGGTTTACAAATTCTTAAGTTATTTAATTTAATGAACTCAAGACTGTCTCTTTCCTTCTGTACATCACTAGATTTGTAAATTTTAGATCCTACAGAAGGTACAGACTTTACCAAGTTCCGAATGTCTAGCTCGCAAAACTGTTCGAAAACTTTAATCAACGGGTTAAGGGGTGGATTAAATGTGCTAGGAATGTGAAACTGACTTGTTTCACCTTGGGAAGCATCACCAAACATAACCCTGAAATTTAACTTCCTAGTATACAGTTTAAGATCAATAATGGTTCTAACTAGGTCTAAATTCCTGGGTGGTACATAAGTATTACCTTTAGAAAGTAAATCAATCACCTCAGAAGGAATGTTCACATTTGAAAAGTTGTATACTGTGAAGTCACCCTTGTCATTATGCAGTAATAATGGTCCCTTCCTAGTCGTAACCCCTTCCTCAACAGTTACAATATCTACTGCTGGTACTGTACAGTCCAAAAAAACATGAAACAAGTCTTCATCAACAACCACTAAGTCTCTAGAGTCTTCAATATCAAGCAAGTCCATAGCCTTAACCCCTGTGTCTCTATTAGACGTTAACAAAAGGGGCTCCAAATTACAGTTCAGTTGTTTTTCTGTTTCCTCTTTAGATTCTGATAGACTGGCTGGTGTTGCTTTTGTCTTCCCCCTAAAAAATTAGGGTTATTTGATCTCAAGTTATAGTGGCCAGATAAATTACCCGACTGGTTAGAAACCACATTACTATAACTCGGTTCACTGACAACATTCTGGTGTCCTACGTTGTCGGGAAACTGGTCACTTTCATTATTGTTGTTTTCTGTCTCTTGGTCATTACTGTTTTCAGGTCGAGCACGACCAACGTTGTTAACTTTGAACCCAGACTGAGAAACAGAAGGTGTTGGGTAGGCTGTGCCAGCATGGTATGCCTTTAAGTCCCTATCCAACTTTTTAACCTTATTTTGTTTCAATTTATTTAAGTACATATCAATGCTGGTGAACATACGGTTATACTCGAACTTATACCGAGCAAACTCGTTATTGAACCTGATTTTCTTGTCCAGTTCACCAGCCGACTCAGTTAGAGCCTCTACCGCCTTTACATAATGTTTACACATGAGTTCAAGCAGTTCGAACCCATGATGGTCGAACATAGCAATGATTTCTAAATGAAATTGAGAATTAGGTTCAAGCCCTGTTGGGTACTGCCAGCGCCGCAACCCTTTTGGTACAACTTTATTTTTTAGGCACTCTTTAAAATAGGAAACCTCTAACTGGGTTTTCCTCAGTTTAACAAGCAATTTATCTAATTCTTTCATATCAATTGAAATGTTAGAAACTTCAGCTGCGACCCCACCTTCGGTGCTAGTAAATTTTGAAGTCGCGCCAAAAAATGATGAATCCGATAACCACACATTTAAATTAAAGTCAGTGCTGTTACCTGGAAGTGAAGGACTCTGTTGTCGAGTTTCGCCACAATGAATTCCTCCATTAGGACCAACCCCCGTAAGTCTATCGTCAAAAACGGGAAGTCTTCCGTTATTGCCATTACCAGAAGGAACATTAGTGTTGTCAAAACCTCGTAAAACAGGTCCCGATGATGAAACCGCTACCGCAGGGCTATGGTAGTGCCCTGTACTACATCTCTGTCCACACGGCAAACTCCTTTCGTTTTCCTGCATGGAACTGCCACCGCTGTCAATAGTATGGGAGGACGAGTCAGAGTTGGTCCCTCTCGCAGCATTTGTGGCAACCGGAACAGGAACCGGGTGCTTGTTAGAATCAAATCTACGTTCAAGCTCGTCCATACGTGAAAGTAGATCATCCAAACGCCCCAAAACGGATTCAAAGTTAACATTATTACCGTTTTGAAGAGTAGAAGGTGGTGGTAATGGGCTATCAACAAAGTCTTTTAAAATAGCTGGTATCTGATCAAATTGTGTACCAATATCTCCCCGCTCTGCTCCAGAAGACATAGTAAACTGTTGAATCACAAACAAGATAACAAACTCGAAGAATCACAAACTACTGGAACAGATGAAAGAAGGCACACTCTAGACCACAAGTAAAGTTAAGCGCTTTTCGTTTATGTTAGATCATAAACTTCTTCAGACAATACATTAAAACTCAGCCTTCATTTAAATACATCATAAAAAAGGAATCAACCAATCAACAACAGAAAAGGCATTAATTAAATTAGTAACAATTACAAACAACCACCACCCCCTTGTTAAAAATCATTATAGACTTACAGAAATGCTTCATCTTAGATTTACCTTACAGTATTCACTACTAAACAACACATTTGTATTTAAACTTTCAGAAAAAATGTATAATAAATATAAAAGTACAAAAACATTTAAAGTGCTTCATATTCATACTAGGTCTTACTATTACACTTGGATAATTTAACGCTTTAAATTTCTAAGCCTCAAAATACTACTTAACGCACAGCCATCATTAATACCAGGCTGATGGTAGGCATTAAGCCTGATTTGCCAAGTGAGTTCCAACTCCTCGAGTTTCAGGGAGTCGGGACCCCCTCTTGGGTTGACATACACTTGGTCAATGACAATGAACTTGAAAGTATGCCCAGGAAAGGAATTGACATGTTTCGCTAGGGCATTCTCACACTTAAGTTTCCTAATCGCATAGAGGTGTTCATATATGCGTTCACGGAGCTTCCTCTCAGTTTTGCCCACGTAGTACGCTGGGCATAACTGGCACCTAGCCAAGTAAACAACCATTTTAGAATTACAGTTGTTCCTTAATTTCAAATAGTAAACCAAGTCATTTACTGAGAATCTATTAGATTCCAGAATAAAACCACAATAATTACAGGCTTGGCATTTGTACATACCTGGTGTTCTGACTGGGTTAGATCTACTCGCTTCGCATATATGAACACCTCTATGCGATTAGGAAACTTAAGTGTGAGAATGCCCTAGAGAAACATGTCAATTCCTTTCCTTTCCTGAGAGGAAGCTCCGTGAACGCATATATGAACACCTCTATGCGATTAGGAAACTTAAGTGTGAGAATGCCCTAGCGAAACATGTCAATTCCTTTCCTGGGCATACTTTCAAGTTCATTGTCATTGACCAAGTGTATGTCAACCCAAGAGGGGGTCCCGACTCCCTGAAACTCGAGGAGTTGGAACTCACTTGGCAAATCAGGCTTAATGCCTACCATCAGCCTGGTATTAATGATGGCTGTGCGTTAAGTAGTATTTTGAGGCTTAGAAATTTAAAGCGTTAAATTATCTAGGTGTAATAGTAAGACCTAGTATGAATATGAAGCACTTTAAATGTTTTTGTACTTTTATATTTACTATACATTTTTTTCCAAAAGTTTAAATACAAATGTGTTGTTTAGTAGTGAATACTGTTAGGTAAATCTAAGATGAAGCATTTTTGTAAGTCTATAATGATTTTTAACAAGGTGGTTGTTTGTAATTGTTACTAATTTAATTAATGCCTTTTCAGTTGTTGATTGGTTGACTCCTTTTTTATGATGTATTTAAATGAAGGCTGAGTTTTAATGTATTGTCTGAAGAAGTTTATGATCTAACATAAACGAAAAGCGCTTAACTTTACTTGTGGTCTAGAGTGTGCCTTCTTTCATCTGTTCCAGTAGTTTGTGATTCTTCGAGTTTGTTATCTTGTTTGTGATTCAACAGTTTACTATGTCTTCTGGAGCAGAGCGGGGAGATATTGGTACACAATTTGATCAGATACCAGCTATTTTAAAAGACTTTGTTGATAGCCCATTACCACCACCTTCTACTCTTCAAAACGGTAATAATGTTAACTTTGAATCCGTTTTGGGGCGTTTGGATGATCTACTTTCACGTATGGACGAGCTTGAACGTAGATTTGATTCTAACAAGCACCGGTTCCTGTTCCTGCCACAAATGCTGCAGAGGGACCAACTCTGACTCGACCTCCCATACTATTGACAGCGGTGGCAGTTCCATGCAGGAAAACGAAAGGAGTTTGCCGTGGACAGAGATGTAGTACAGGGCACACACACTATTTCAATGGGGGGGGGGGGGGGGGGGGGGGGGGGGGGGGGGGGGGGGGGGGGGGGGGGGGGGGGGGGGGGGGGGGGGGGGGGGGGGGGGGGGGGGGGGTTTTTTTTTTTTTTTTTTTTTTTTTTTTTTTTTTTTTTTTTTTTTTTTTTTTTTTTTTTTTTTTTTTTTTTTTTTTTTTTTTTTTTTTTTTTTTTTTTTTTTTTTTTTTTTTTTTTTTTTTTTTTTGCCAAACTTGAGTTACCCCTTTTTGGGGGGTTCGCAACTGCGTAATTACCCCTTGTAACGTTGAACACAGGGGTTAACTTGGACCAAAAATAAGACAGGTTTATAACCGGGTTGTCGCTGGTTTTAGGTTAACTGGAAAGGGTAACGATTGCAGGGATTGTAACAATTTAATGGAACATTTTGGGATAACTTCAAAGGATACATGCACCCAAAAACAGTAACCTTTTCAAATGTTCTAAATTTTCAGGGTTAGTTTGGTGAGAAATTTAGATCAATACAGTTCAGGGTTTATCAAATGTTAAAACTTTAACAAGGAGGTTTAAAGAGAAAATTTTTTTCACAGCATAAAACATACCCGTTTAATTCCAGTATACAGTTTAAAATCATAAGTTCTACAGGTGGACAAGTATTACCTTTTGAAAGTTTCAACATCAAAGGAATGTTCTTTTTTTTTTTTTTTTTTTTTTTTTTTTTTTTTTTTTTTTTTTTTTTTTTTTTTTTTTTGTTTTTTTTTTTTTTTTTTTTTTTTTTTTTTTTTTTTTTTTTTTTTTTTGCTTTTTTTTTTTTTTTTTTTTTTTTTTTTTTTTATTTTTGGTTTTTTTTTTTTTGTTGGTTTTTTTCCCCCCCCCCCCCCCCACCCACCCTCCCCCCCCCCCCGCCCCCCCCCCCCCCCCCCCCCCCCCCCCCCCCCCCCCCCCCCCTCCCCCCCCCCCAAACCCCCCCCCCCCCCCCCCCCCCCCCCCTTTAGTTTTAATTTTTTAATTTTTTTCATATCAATTGAAAAAAACTTGCCACCCCCCTTGGTTTTTTTTCGGAAAAATGTGTCGTCACCAAAAAACGTTGTTACCGGGGGAAGGGGGTTTTTTAAAAATTCCTATTAAACCCCTTTATGAAAAAAGTCTTTTAAAATTCCAAAGGAACTTAAAAACCGAAAAAGGGGATGTGAACGTACCCTTTTTAGTTGTACTAATTTTGTAAGGAAATCCTTTTTTTATGGGAAGGGAAGAAAAAAAAAGGGTTGGTCTCGAATTTTTGGAACGAACAGGAACGGGGTTTTTTGGTCAAACTCGTTATGGAAATGTCACAAAAAACGTTCAAATTTAAAATTATTCCCTTTTAAAAAATGGTGGTAAAGGGTTCAACGTCTTTTTACTGGGTTTTGTCAAATTAAAAATTTTCCCCCTCCGAAGCTAAAATGTTGAACACAAAAAATAAAACAAGTAAAAAGGGGCCCCTCTGAACAAGTTTTTGTTTGTTAGATCATAAACTTCTTGAAATACCCCTTTAAAAAATCAAAAAAACCCAAAAAAACATTTTTAAAAAAAATTTCAAACCCCAAATTTTTTAAAAAAAAAAAAAACTTAATTTTAAATTTTATAAAAAATTTTAAAAAAAAAAATTTTCAAAAAAAAAAACCAAACCACCCCTTTTTGGGTTTTAAAAATCAAAAAAATTTAGACTTTTACCAGAAATTTGGTTTATTCCCCCCTTAGGATTTTTTACATAATTTCAAAAAATAAATTAAAAACAAAAAATTTTTTTTAAACCTAAGGAAAACCCGGCTTTTATAAAAAAAAAGGATTTTGTTTCATCAGTTCATAGGAAGAAAACATACTGTAATTCCATGCTGCATTTCACGAGTTGCCATCCGTATCATCAAAAACGTGCTATCATCAAAGGTCAGTTAGTTCGAGCAGCACGTATCACTACACTAGATTCAGCTTTCAACCATGAATGCCTATTTATCAAGGAAATGTTTTTGTTGAGGGGGTACCCGTCACATCTCATTAATGAATTAATCCAAGAAGTAACACACAAACGGTACACATTAGTTTTTGTTCCTTTGTTGAATAATGGAACTAATGAGTCCTCGTCTGTTAACTTGTCCCCTAACATCCAGGTTGAGCAACAGTCAGAACACCATTTAAGACAAGATTTTAATACTTCATTCATCACTACTTAAATTTAAACAGTGACCTTTGTTTTAAAATCCTTAGGAAAAACTGGGATTTATTTAAAGGTGACACCAACATTTTCACTAGTGTTGGGGATCATCCAGTTGTGATTTACAGAAAAGGTAGAAACCTTAAAAACTTTTGTGAAGTGAGTAGATCTAACCCAGTCAGAACACCAGGTATGTACAAATGCCAAGCCTGTAATTATTGTGGTTTTATTCTGGAATCTAATAGATTCTCAGTAAATGACTTGGTTTACTATTTGAAATTAAGGAACAACTGTAATTCTAAAATGGTTGTTTACTTGGCTAGGTGCCAGTTATGCCCAGCGTTCTACATGGGCAAAACTGAGAGGAAGCTCCGTGAACGCATATATGAACACCTCTATGCGATTAGGAAACTTAAGTGTGAGAATGCCCTAGCGAAACATGTCAATTCCTTTCCTGGACATACTTTCAAGTTCATTGTCATTGACCAAGTGTATGTCAACCCAAGAGGGGGTCCCGACTCCCTGAAACACGAGGAGTTGGAACTCACTTGGCAAATCAGGCTTAATGCCTATCATCAGCCTGGTATTAATGATGGCTGTGCGTTAAGTAGTATTTTGAGGCTTAGAAATTTAAAGCGTTAAATTATCTAGGTGTAATAGTAAGACCTAGTATGAATATGAAGCACTTTAAATGTTTTTGTACTTTTATATTTATTATACATTTTTTCTGAAAGTTTAAATACAAATGTGTTGTTTAGTAGTGAATACTGTAAGGTAAATCTAAGATGAAGCATTTCTGTAAGTCTATAATGATTTTTAACAAGGGGGTGGTGGTTGTTTGTAATTGTTACTAATTTAATTAATGCCTTTTCTGTTGTTGATTGGTTGATTCCTTTTTTATGATGTATTTAAATGAAGGCTGAGTTTTAATGTATTGTCTGAAGAAGTTTATGATCTAACATAAACGAAAAGCGCTTAACTTTACTTGTGGTCTAGAGTGTGCCTTCTTTCATCTGTTCCAGTAGTTTGTGATTCTTCGAGTTTGTTATCTTGTTTGTGATTCATGTAGTACCAATGTCACATATGAGGTTAATGTCCTTGCAGTGGTTTACCCATCTACTATGCCTCCTACAGAGAGGCAACATATGCAATTAAGCAGGGTCACACATTGCCCCGTATGCAAGGCACAAATTACTTCTGAGTAGTCTATATGCCACAGGTGACAATGGCACTAATTGCAGACTATCCCCATTGAACACAATTTGAAGATTTGAAGTGACCTTGTTAAGGATCATACTGCTATGTAAAATTACCAATACTGCTCGGAAAGGTACATTGGACTCAGATACTAGCAGACTGAGGGGGGAGAAGTAGTTGAAGGTTATGAGCATGTCACTTACAGGTGATTGTGGCCTCAGTTATGCCATATGATTCCTGCCATACCACTGTAGAGACAGAGTGATCTGAGGCACATTAGATATAAACTTGTGTGGCCAGGTCTGTGCACCCAGTTCGTTCACCTCTGAGTATGGACATACCATGTTGTGACTGATGTGCTACTTACCAGGTACATAGGTCTAAATGATGGAAATTACACTGCATATATATTTGCATGGAGTTTATGGCCATTACTATGTCAACAGGCATGTGTTCACAATACCCTCTTGCAGGATAGTGACATACCACAGAGACTCTATGAGTGCTCACAATTTGCAGGCAGGAACCAACATTGTTAGCCACAGTCAGTCAATAGTCATGTGTATTGTAGTTGACTGTACTCCAAGCAGTAGAGGGACTGTGCCCTGTTGAGCACTGCTAATGGCAGATCAGCTATTGGAGGCAGATGTCCCCATGTTGCATGTGTGTGCCAACAATGGGCCACTTAGTGACCCCTACAATGATAGTATCATGGTTGCCTAAGTGGGTGCTTTGTAAATGTTGCCTTAGCAGGAGATATTGTCAGATGGCTTGGCTGAGTCTAGGGGGTTGTATGCCCTGATGTACCTTCACCCAGGTCCAAGGTGACTGCCTCAAAAATGTCCACCATGGATAACAGTCATACTCCCCGTGTCACACATCCAAACTGTGTACTGTCACCTGTGAGTAAAACACATATATGTGTGCTGATCATCTCCATGATGGTTGCCCCTATGGACACACAGATATGGATAATCAGACAAAGAGCTGTATAGTTATGTCAGTCAGGGGATGCAGCATCTCTGTGCAAGGGTATAACAGTTGCCATTGCCCACTCAGCTGGTGTACAGCTAGTAGTGTCACTATGATTGCAAGGGTGTCCCAATGGTGTTAGTAATCCTTGTCAGATCACATGTGGGATTAGGTTCATAGGTTCATAGGTTGGTACTAGGCTATTGGCCCTAGGGCCAATGCAAGCCTAGCCATAGCAATTTCCTGGATATTTCTTCCCACTATATTTACTTCTCTGGACCCATGTCTAGCAGGGTGACTGGCATGATCCCTGGGGTGAATTTCCTATCTCCTATCCAATCATCAAGGTTCCTTTTGAAGAGGGCTAATGAGGCGCTCTGCTTGACATGTATGGGCAGTCTATTCCAGAGTATGGGGAGTCTCTGGGTCAGGAACCTATCCCTCCAGCATGTTTTGTTCATTGTGATGACAAGGTTTAGATCCCTGGAGCATGTGGCCCTGAGGGATTGGGATTTCTT
Source organism: Protopterus annectens (assembly GCF_019279795.1). Lineage (NCBI taxonomy): Eukaryota > Metazoa > Chordata > Ceratodontiformes > Protopteridae > Protopterus > Protopterus annectens. Next base: position 453,984,855 of record NC_056733.1, on the reverse strand, counting down.
TAAGTGGAGCATGTCCAACAGCTCAGGGTTTGACATGGCCTTGTATATTAAGCAGAGATCACCTCTGAGTAGATGATATGCCACAGAGTATAGCTGGACTTTTTTAGACGGTCAGCATATGGCATCTGCTTTAGGCCTGTGATTCTTTTAGTGAGGTATTTCTGTGGCCTTTCCAGCTGTTGCAGATGTCTTGTGAGGTACATACCAAATGGGGCATTATACTCTATAATGGGTCTAATGAGGGATGAGTACAGTGGGACAATGACCTCCTTTTTTCTGAACGAAAAGCCTTTAGTGATGAGGTGTGCCACATAGAAGGATTTCCTGACTGTTGTGGCAATGTGGTTATCGAAAGTGAGACCACTGTCCACCTGTGTCCCTAAGTCTCTCATCACACTTTCGATGTTTTGTGTCCTGCCACCTATGTGGTAATTCATGGGTACATGTTTTTTTTCCAAATGGGATAATTATACATTTCTTGGCATTAAGCTTGAGCCCATGGCTCTGGCACCAGGCATCTGTTTCTGTAAGGCCCTTTTGTAGAATATCCACATCATTTGGGGTTGAATAATGGCTCCCAGTTTGCAGTCATCTGCAAACTTTGTTAGCCAGAGTCCCTTAGTGTTGGCCTGTACTTCAGAGAAGTAGATGCCAAACAAGAGTGGTCCCAGGACTGAACCCAGAGGTACTCCACTTGTCACTTGCCTGGAGCTGGATTTGGAGTCGGCTACTTTTACAGTCTGGGTTCTGTCAGTAAGCCAGTTGGCAACCCATCAAGTGATGTAGGGATTTATGCCCAGCTTAGTAAGTTTATTAATGATTCCAGAGTGGGGGATGGTGTTGAAGGCCTTGATGAGGTCCAGATAGGCTGTGTGGACTGCCTTACCCTCGTCCACAGCTCTGGAGGCTGATTTGAAGAAGTCAATCAGATTCAGGAGACAGGATCGGCCCTTGGGTTCCAGTGTTTGAAGGTTGCCAATGTCTTTGTTTATAAGTTCCATGATAATGCGTTCCATGCCCTTGTAGATCAGGCTTGTCAGACTGATGGGACGGTAATTCCTGGGATCCAAGGTGGATCCTCCCTTGTGGAGCAGGATAACTGTCGCTGTGCGCCACTCAGTGGGCACGAAGCCTGAGGAGAGGCTATGATTAAACATGACACTTAGGTGAGGTGACAGTTCATTTTGTAGTTCATGTATTACATAGCCTGGGATGTCATCTGGTCCCATGGATGCTGTAGTCTTAGATTTGGAGAGTGGGGTTTCTACCTGTGTGGCCGTGATTATTGGAATTTGGCAATCTTTTGGTATTGAGATGGGCCCTTTAGGGGGTGTAAGGGGGGGTGAACTTGGCACTAAATCAATCTGCCAGGATATTGGCAATATCCTTGGGATCAGTATATTTAATGCCATTCTTTTGTAGCTCAGAGCAGATCTGAGCATTGCCATTTAGATTCTTGACATAACTATAGAATGCCTTGTGATTGTCTTTGGAATCTTTGGCAATTTGATTTTCGTAACTAGCTTTTGAGGGATATCAGCTTCTTACTGAGGCTGGTGAGGGAGTTTTTTGCATCCTGGGATTTTCCTCTTTTCTGCAACAGTTTCTTCCTTCTGTTGTATAGTTTGTTTATAGCAGAGGACCACCAGATTGGCTTCGTTTTTTTGGAGAAGAGCATCTTGGTTCTATTTGGGATGGCACGATTCATGCACGAGTGGATGTGCTCATACAATGCCTTAGTGTAGGATTCTGCAGTCGAACTTCCAGATCCTGTCTGCGTGGGTGCTGTGAAGTTTGTCACTTCTGACTTCAGTAGCATGAAGTTGGCTTTGGAGAAGTTTTTTAAGGAGGTTTCCTTACTGGGGGGTGGGGTGGGATGTGGATATCAAAGGGGATTTGCTTATGGTCAGGCCTGACCAATGAGGAGGTGACCACTGGTGTGGAGCATCTATCTCCCAGGTTGGTAATGACCAGGTCTAGGATACTGGACCCCCTGGTGGGACAATGGATTAGTTGATCCAGGGCATTGGAATTTATGAATTCCAAGAACCGTTGGGAAAAGGAGTTGATACCCGAGTAGTTTTCCCAATTAATGGCAGTGTAGTTGAAATCACCCAGTATTAGGGTGTTTGGTTGTATCTTAATATTTTCCAGTATGTTTAGAAAGGTGTAGTGAGAATCTTGGGGCATGGCGGGGGATCTCTACCAAGCTACAGTTTGGATTGCAGTCTTACCTAGTGTTAGTTGCACCTGGAGTATTTCAGATGCATTGTGTTGGGCACATAGCCTGGAGGTGTGAATATCCTTGGTGAATATGGACACTCCTCCACCTTTAGTGTTTCAGTCTTGGTTTTGTGGCCGAAAAGTGTGGTAAGAATTGTAGCCTGGTATTTCAGGGGTGCTCTCTGGAGCCTTGAATGAGGTCTCAGTTACTGCACAGATATCGATGTTCTCCATTTTTAGGAGTGCCTTGAGGAGTGCATTTTGAGGTTTAGACTTATAGCATTGAGTAGCATTACCTTCAGATTTTGCATGCTTGTATCTGTTACAGTGGTGGTTTTATCCTTTGAACCTTGCCTAAAAAAGGCACTATAGGGTTGGCAAGAGCTTTAGCCAGTAGCCTGAATCCCAGGGGTGACAGGTGCAGACAATCTCTGGCAAAGCATTGATGCAGCCTGGAATGCTACCATGTGCAATAGATGCTGTGTATCTTCCAATGAGAGGCCAGTTACAAACTGTTTTGTAAATATATGGAAGTTATGGGACAGGTTGTAGGAGTGTCATGTGTCACATGTGGTGGTGACAAGGGAGTGCAGTGGATGCAGACAGTGTGAGTGTACAGCTTAGGTATGATTCCAGACCTATCATGTGTGGCATCATGACGTATGAAGTCTCTGACAATCTGGGCCTGTCCTTTGAGGTCACACATGTAACTACACTGTGCGTTGTGATTCTGCTTTGCATGACTGGCTAGTTTTGTCACATTCCATGTCTATCTAATGTCACAACAACACTATGTGCTTCTTTTAGCTGAGGAGGTAGTGCCTCCATGTTGGGGGGGCACCCTCATCCCAACTGTCACACAGCACTGTCCACCTATTATTGTATAGCCTTCTAATGGCAGTTGTCCACCAGTCAGGTTTGCTGAGCCATGATGAGTCTGTGTCCCTCCTTTATGTGCATTTGAATTCATGCCATTGTATTGTTGCTGACATAATACATTGGTGTAGAGCTCTCCATATTTGCCTGTCCCATCTGAAGGGGGAGCTGCAGTAATGCTATGTCAACCATCCCACAAGAGTTAATAAATGGCTGTGTTGACATATATGCCTGTATTGGCAAAAAAACTGGAACACAAACCAGCAACCACTGTTGAAATATCTTTTAATTCTGGTACCTCGGCCTTCGCCTTCTCCTGGAATACATTTTCTGTACCAACAACACCCCTTTTATAACACATCCATGCCATTTGCATACATAATTGATTCAACCAGACTAATTAAACCATATACCAAATTGCTTCAAGCATAATTTTCAATGCAGCTTATATTTTTACTATAAAATTGCAAACTGCAATCATTCATTCTTAAAATAAGCAAAAAAAAAATATATAACAATTGTCTTTATATATATATAATATACTTTTTCATTGATATTTTTCTTCCATGTTATGTGAAAATTTTGAAACAACATTCAATTAACATCTTAAACACCCCTTAACACATATATAAACGTGAACTAGAATACAAAATTCAAATATACATAATACTTACTACATTTCTAAATTCAAACCATTTGGAAAGAGAGTTTTGTAATTTAAAATAAATCTAGACTCCATTTCCAATAATTTATTATGAAAAACTGCTACATCACTTGTGCTCTTAGGCTTCCCCAAAACACAAAAATGAAACCCTTCAGGAACTCCCTTGTGTTCTTCACAAAAATGTTTGGCCACTGGACTATCCAACCTTTTATGCCTAATGTCACCTAAATGTTCCATTATTCTTAGCTTGACTTTTCTGCTTGTTTGAACAATATACCATTTTGGTTTGTTGCATCCACATCCAATAATGTAAACTACCCCCGTGGAATTGCAATCGAAACTTTCCAAAGTCCTATACAAAACATTGTTGATTTTTGTACCATCTAAACTTCTAACTTTGGAACACACTTTGCATCTCCCACATCTATTGGAAATGGAGTCTAGATTTATTTTAAATTACAAAACTCTCTTTCCAAATGGTTTGAATTTAGAAATGTAGTAAGTATTATGTATATTTGAATTTTGTATTCTAGTTCACATTTATATATGTGTTAAGGGGTGTTTAAGATGTTAATTGAATGTTGTTTCAAAATTTTCACATAACATGGAAGAAAAATATCAATGAAAAAGTATATTATATATATATAAAGACAATTATTATATATTTTTTTTGCTTATTTTAAGAATGAATGATTGCAGTTTGCAATTTTATAGTAAAAATATAAGCTGCATTGAAAATTGTTCTTGAAGCAGTTTGGTATATGGTTTAATTAGTCTGGTTGAATCAATTATGTATGCAAATGGCATGGATGTGTTATAAAAGGGGTGTTGTTGGTACAGAAAATGTATTCCAAGAGAAGGCGTTGGCCGAGGTACCAGAATTAAAAGATATTTCAACAGTGGTTGCTGGTTTGTGTTTCAGTTTTTTTGCCAATTGTCGGATGCTGGAGTTTGTTTTTTGGATATATGCCTGTATTGTCAACAAGGCGGTGTACATGCCAGTAGTTCTAAGGAGACTGATCTTTGGCCAGATCCCAGCAGGGAGGACCTCACATTGGAGGGGCTGTACTGCTCACCAATATTAGTAAGCACATGATGCACTACGTTGGTTCCCTGTATGGGGATATCACAACACTGCTGCAGGGCATTGTAGGTAAGGACCTGGACCATATTTTGAGCAAGTGAGTCACAACATGACTAAGCAACACAGTGTGTACATATTACACTTCCCTAACGTGTTTGTCTGTAGTCTGTACAGATGCCTTGCATAGCTCTCTGCCTGCAACATGCTGAAAGTGCCTGCAACACTTACTTGAATGGAGGGCAACTAACATGTAGTGCCAAGCAGTGCCCCTAAATCTCTGAGTCATGTCACCTGAAATGCCATGCTAGGAGTTAGCATGGATACTAGCACTGACACTATCATGCACCTAGTGACACTGGACCAAACACTGTTACTTTTGCTCAAGACAAAATAATGCCTACTGATTGTAACCGGCGGAGCCCATTGACTCTTACACTATGCAATGGATGTCAGACATATGTCTCACTCCACTGACCATGACCTGAAAAGGTGTATGACAATATTAGGCCAGCAGGCCTTGCTGAAAACTGAGAGCATCATGTACAGAATGTTATGTCAGCTGGTGGATAGGCAAGTGTCTGACAGTCATACTCTGGGAAGATAGAAGTGAGAAACCTGCACTGCAATGATGCCAGTCACCAGTGAGGTTTACTATCCTCCATTATTAGTGTACTTCATCTATCTATTCTCCCTCTGCAGTCACAGTCACTGTCAGTGACCTCTGAATGAATACCTTAGCAGGAGATTGCATATTGGGAGCTGTCACAGATTCCCACACAGAACCGACAGTTATCTAGCATGGCCTAAGACACAGCCAGTTGTACTTTGAGCCACTGAAAAAGACTAACTGCCAATGACTGCACAATGCTATCCTGTGGGATATCATCCACCTCTGCAAGATATTGCAGTGTCTGCACACCACACACAGATGAGCTATTACACATGGAGTTATGGACACAGAGAGTAATATAGCCTTTGTCTCTCTCTGGTCAGTAAGATGTGGGGATGCATTCACTGTTGTACACCCTACACCAACAGGTTTGGGATGTGAATCCCAGACTTTCACTGCTATACTGAATATGGCAGTCATCACAGCTATCATTATGTGCAATGGCACCCTTGCTATGTCACTACAGAGGCTTATCGTGCAACTGTAGCAGCCACACAAGTTCCATGGTACAGCACTACAGAGCGTAGATAACACATCCTATGAAGTCTGTGTCATGACCGTACATGTGTAGACTGGCCCCTAAATACTTTGCAGGGGATGTGTATAGCTCCATACAGGGAGGTGTCAGATCCCACTGTGTACCTCCTGCATGTTCATGACAGGACTAACACATGTCTCAACTGTTCTACATGCCTATAACATCACTGTGGTATACATAGTACATGCTGGAGAGACAGGAATGTAACACAGACAGTACACTGTACATGAAACAGGCCCCCCATGCATGTGAAGCACAAATCTGCTGAGACACATCATGTGCAGGTTACAAAATGGGATGCAGAACACAAAAATCATAATGAGTTTTGGATAAATGCCTCTACTGGACATGATATTTGTAGATGGGTCATCTCTATCACCACAGCTTGTAGACGCATGAGTTCCCAAAACCCTGGTGACACTTACCAAGGGTAGCAGACCTGTTCAAAGATTAGGGATGCACAAGTATGCTGAATGCTGCCATTGTCCTTGCTAGCCTGTTATACACATATGAACATATGGAGCCATGCACTTATAGTGCTGTACCTTGCTGAAGACATAGTTCTGCTGTGGTGACATGCTATCCTATGCTTCTTTATTGCTGCTGTGTATCCATGGGTTACTCCAACAGACTCCTGAAACAGAAACATTAACAAGTCCATGATACACTTGTCATCATGTAACTAAACAGCCATTACAATATCATACAACATAAGGTGCACAAAGGTATGTGCCATACTTGTGACAAATGCCAGCATACAGTATCTGTCATTAACCACTATAAGTGGTATGGCAAAACAATACTGTATTACACAAGTACATGTTAACTAATATAGTCACCCTGTGCATCAGACACATAGCTTCATTTCCCCTGCATTGATGGCGAGGATGACAGGGATGTGGCACAGTTATCATCACTTGTACAGGGTGTTCTGTGGGGGTGCAGGAGGCCTAGACTGACCCAAATGGTTAACAGCATGTGTGTGAGTCAGGGAGGGAAGCAGGTAAGATGGACCATGGAAAGGTGCCATGTGTGTCTGTAGGTGACCTGCATTTGACAGTAGTGTGTGAGTGTGTGCATGTACACAGTCAAGTTCAGTGCTAGCCCTACAGATGTGTATGTTGGACAGCTTTGGACCATACATGGTAGAGTTGACAGTTCACAGTCTCTGGCCCAAACATGGGAACTGGCTCTATCAGGAATTGCACGGGCACCTCCATGTTCATGGTCAGAAGCAGTGCTAGTACCTGATGGTGACTGCTGTCTGCTGGGAAAGTGTCCCCCATGGGAACACTCAGGACCACGTGCCCATGGCCTGCCACATCCTGGTGTGGACAGCACACTCTCCTCTGTAGCACTGGATGTATTGCCACTATGGGAGCGTGATTGTGCATGGCCATGTGGACTCTCAGCAGATGGGGTTGCTGACCTACATCCCTCAACTCCAGCCACATGTTCTAGCACAGACAATGTGCAGTCCAAGACAGACAATGTCTCAGCCCACCTTCTGTCCACTGCATCAGTCAACCAATCCAGGGTGTCCCCAATGCAGTGAAGTCAATCATGGATGTCAGAATGTGCTGCATCCATAATCCTACGCATGCATCTTGTGTTCCAAATAAAACATGCTTGTGTCTACATGATGGACCAAAACATGCGCCAAGTGACTGGTGATGTGACACCTGCAACAGGTGGTGGATGGACAGTAGCCCTACAGGCACCCCTGTTAATCCACCTGTGTGGGACTTCATCAGCTCTCTGGCTATGGCCAGTGTCTACATTCACTGGATCCATAATTGCCACACTTTCCTGTTCAATGTCCCAACCCTCTGACTACCCAATATGTGTGGCCTCTGGGGACTGGATGTGTGTGGGCAAACTTACTGTGTGTGGTGACAATGGAGGCAGAAGAGGGATGTCTACCTCTGGGACAGATTCAGCTCCCAACACCACCACTTGTGCCTCACTGAGGCCACCATCATCATCAGAGTCAAAAGAGACACTGCCATCAGGTTGTGTAGGGGACAGAGACCAGCCACCTCAGTCACCTGTGATAAGAAAGAAAAAGTGGTACATGAATAACTGCATTATTGTGTAAGAAATCTCCACCAGTACTCATAATAACAAAGACCCACAACTGGATTAGTGGTCTAATTTTTTCCTCTCCACTTTTGTCCAAAATAGACTTCCTCAGAGCAAAATACACATTTAACTCAAGACCTTTATAACAATCACTTCAAGTAACTCAAGTAAAACATGACCATTAAAATTCACCTTTTAATTAAGTAATATGACACTATACTTGTAAAACAGCACATAAAAACCTAATATACCTGTCTTAACAAATATATTGAAATACACATTTCACTGCCTAATTTAATGTCCTTTCAACCCTTTTGTTTTATAAAAGGCATTTTAGAGTAAATGCCTCATTTAAATCAGGAGGCTTATCTTTTCTTAACTGTCACTGCCAAAGTGTTTCTATTTGTTCAGCTACACTTCTGTGATTACTCCCTCTAAGATGCTTTTCTACCTGTTCCAGAATGGAAAATAAAAACATTCTGACCTGTTTACACATGCCATTAGGTATAAATAGGGCATTATACTGACTCTTAACTTTAATACAGTATAAATGTTCTTTAACAAAACACAGTCATACTTATCAGGAGCAGGACCATGGCCTTGACCAATACCTGAAGAACCTGTGAAAAGTTGAGGGTAAGGTAATGTCAGTACCAATACATGTTACAGCACTACAAGGTAATGCATCTATATATCTCATATTTGCAGTACCTACTGTGTTAATTGTTGTATTGGTCACATTCTGAGTATGAGAGTATAACTAAGGTAAAACCCTCTCCCTACAAAGAACTAAGACCTTACACCCACATAAAAGCATGTACAGCCTGACGCACTGACTGCTACAGTACTACAGTGCTGATCACAGTAAGCCTACCTATATTCCTCTGCTGTTGAAACAGTGGCACCCACCTTTGCGATGTATGTTGTGATGGATACCTGGAAGCTGTTGTGTTTGTCTAGGTTTATCAGGAATTCCTCAGTCACCGAGAGTGGTTGTTCTGTTGCAGACCCTATACCAGTGATGGCACAATCCCTGACTGCATCTGCTCCCCTTTGTCATGCAGCATTGATAATATCCTTTGCAAGGTGTCAAACCTGCTCATATGTCCTGACCTGATGGCCTATGCCATTCAGATCTCGGACAAGGTCTTCCCACAGCTGCTGTTCCCTATTTTGCCTCCCCCTGGACAGTAGGATGTGATGATGTTGCCTTAGTCCTTTCAATATAATTTCATTTTCTGCATCAGAGATGGGTGCATGGCATCTAGAATACATGATTCCTGAAGGACAACAAAAGGGGAACACATTTCAGGATCACATACCTGGAAGTACACTATGTAGAGATACAGCAAGGGAAAAATGGCTGGCACTATCTACTACTTGCTCACATGTCATACTCCACAGTGTTCAAACTTACTAAGTATGTGGATATAACTGAGATAGTAGCAATAGTCAGGTATTCCCATGTGTGCCATGACAGATACTGCTGTATGATCATACACTCAGGTCTACTGTGGTGTGTCCCCTATGGGCAATCACCCAATAATATGTCATAAGAACAGTGCCACACAATTAGCAGTGTGCTATTACAACCATTAAAAAGTGCTAGTCCAATGAGACCAATGTGCCACAATGACAACAGACAATACACCCTTGATGTATAGTATATCCTGTAAAGGTGTAAGACAGAAGGAGATCAATGACATGTCATTATCACAGATCTACGGCAAGTATATTACTGTATTCCCTATTCTCCATACATCTATTAACTCATCAGCATCCTGTTGTACATAAAATAAATTACATGCATGTTGGTGTGCAGCACTCCTCCGTTGGTATGTGATGACAGCAAAATTTTCACAGATGCTCCTCTGTATGAGGAAAGTCTCATACAGACTGGTTCCCCATAGCCAGCTGCTTGCATTTTAAGCATGCTTCTCATCAGCAGGTGATTGCCTCTGTGATGCCCCACCACTGGCCCAGTAAACAAGGAGCCTCAATCCTCACCACTGGCAACATTGGTGGATGTACACACTGGGAGGATAACAGGTACACGTACAGTATTTCCAGATGCAGCTCTCTGTATCAAGTGCAATTACCCTTAGGAGAACACACAGACCTCAGTCAGTCTGGGTCTGGATTCTCTCTCCTTCTCTAGATCCCCAATAAGATGCCCCACTGGCACAGCTATACAGCTGAGATCTCAGCTGAGTGACCAAGCCTAGGTAGCTGACACACATACTCTTTGAGATTTGATTTACACACATAGACACACACACACACACACACATACACACACACACGCACACACATGCACACACACACACACACACACACACACACACACACACACACACACACACACACACACACACACACACACACACACACGCACACACATATACACTCCTGGGAAAGGCTGGAACAGGTTTCTAGCTATGCCCCCTTCTGCCCAGACATAATATAGTTATTACTGCCACCAGTCACTCCTTATCAGCTACTTTAAGGCCCTTAACAAAGGGTCCAAACTTACTGTGTAAAGTTACTATCAATACAAATGGTAGTTTGACCAAGAGCAAGGCTATTAGGAGTGGCCTACATAGTATCACCAAATAGATATGCAAGTACTCTCACAGCTTAAATATCTCCAGACAGACCAGACACAATTGAAAGGTTTAAATATATTTAATAATAAATAAAAAAAGAACAAGAAAATACTCAGTAAATAATCACAGTTATATCAGAGTTCAAATTCACAAGAAATACTTAAAACAACATTGCAGGATAGTCTCAAATAAATAAAGAAAACATCTAAAATAATCTTTGCTATATTCCTAACTATAGCTAGAAGAATTACTACACCCTAGAAACTTATTATTACAGCAAGGGAAGTGTGGCGAATGGATCTTCTAGCTGATATTGTTGTCAGGTCAAAGACAAATACAGAATGCCCTGTCACTCTCTCAGTGAGTTCTTAAATTAATATTTCAAATATTATGACTGGGTCAGCTGGCAGCATGACATCATTTCTTTTCATTTGATTATCAGTTCCTAGGCTCACAACCATTGATTTTAACATATACATGTGAAAGAACATAGACTTTAGATATTTTGGCAAGAGGTGCAAGTCGTAAAATAATTTACATTCTTCCACATTTAAAGATAATACAAAAAGACTTCTAGTTCTAGACATTATGTCTCTTGTTGCATTGAAACTGAAAGATTTACATTTTCAGCTATTCTTCTGATGTTAACTTCTTGTGTTTCACTCCCCATTGCTAAAATACATATACATCTAAACGGTTAGAATAGTATATATACATTTCTGCTCAGTATTTTACAAAATATCTCTTCCCCACATGTCTGCACAATATGACATACAGTTTTAATACAGTTATAACATAAGAAATTACATCATGCTGATATTCACAAATGACACACAACCATTTACAAAATTCTAGATACCTGGGCTGGCAGTATCTCCTTCTGTCATGCTTTTATATGAATCATATTAATATTCAATGACATATAATTATTTACAAAATTCCAGATAGCTGGGCTGGCAGTACTTACCTTTGTCACAGTCCCCACCCCCGAAAACTCAAGCTAGTTTTTAAGTGACCCTTGAAAAATATTTCTTGAGAGGGTTTGGCCTGTTTGAAAATACCTTACCCCAGTACCTGTCTTGAGATTCCAGCTACCTTGGCATTGTTAACCCCAGTACAGTGCTGCACTGTCCTATCATATGCCTGCAATCCTAGGCTCCACCATAGTAATTTGGGACTTTGCTGGCTGGATCTCTGTAGCCATAGATCCCTCTCAGACTCCTCCTGCCTTCAACTGCAAATACTTAGCACCAGAGCCTCCCTATCATGGTAAGGTTTCATCATGTTAACATGGTACTGTTTGTGCCCCTGCCTCCTGCCTAGCAGTTCTACCATGTAGTTAACATCCCTGACCTTCTTTACTACTTTGACAGGTCCCTCCCAAGCTGCCTGCAGCTTGTTGTATCTGACAGGAATGAGATCTATTACCTGCTGCCCTACAGCATATTGTCTAGCATGAGCATTCCTGTCATACCAGACCTGTTTATGCTGTTGGGCTTCTGCCAGCTTCTCCTGAGCCAAGCCCATGAATTCCATGAGCCTTGTCCTGAGGTTTAGGACATATGCCACAACAGACTCCCTGTGGGAATCACACTCACCCTCCCACTCATCTCAAATCAAATCTAGAGGTCCCCTCAACCTATGCCCATACAGCAACTTGAAGGGTGAAAATCCTATGGATTCCTGGGGACCCTCTCTGCAAGCAAACAACAGACAAGGCAAATATTTGTCCCACACCTCCTTAAATTGGTCTGCAAATGCCAGTAGCATGGTCTTGAGTGTAGAGTTTAAGCTCTCAACCATTAGTCTGGGGAAGGTAGGGGGAGGGTCTTCAGGTCCTTCACCCCACATGGATTCCACAGACAAACCAGCAGGTCTGACATGAAATTGGCACCTCTGTCAGTCAGTGTTTCTTTTGGGAAACCTACCCTGCTGAAAATATCTAACAAAGCATTTCCCACCTTTTCTGCATCAATGGAGGATAGGGACACCACTTCAGGATATCTGGTAGCATAATCTACTGCCACTAGGATATACTTTCTCCCTGTGGAATTTAGGGTGCTCAGAGACCCCACAATATCCATAGCTACCCTTTGAAATGAGTTCTCAATCACAATTAAAGGCATCAAAGGAGTGTTCACCTTGTCTCTTGCCTTGCCTACCTTTTGGCACTGCTCACAGGTCCTGCAGTATCCTGTTGCATGTCTAGAATTTCCAGGCCAATAAAAGTTCTGCATAATACATCTCTCTGTACACTTTATGCCCATATGACCTGGAAAGGGAATGTTATGGGCTATGGCTAGAAGTGCCAGATGGTAGGCTTTGAGCAATACCAACTGCTGTATTCTCTCATCCTTTAGCCCACCCTCAGGGGTCCACTTTCTATATAGTAACCCTTTGTCCCAGTATACAGATTCTTCCTTCCCTTGAGAATCAGGTCCCTCACTAGCTATTGCCCTCAGGCCTTGTAATTTAGGGTCTGAGAGCTAAGCCTGTCTCAACTCTCTCTTTGTAACCCTTCCCAGCTCCATTTCCACAGGAAGTTTTGCATCCTCTGACAGCGGTGCCTCACTGTCAGCCTGGGTACTACTCCTCACCTCTGCCCTTGCAGTCACTCTCTCCAAAGGAACATCAGTACCCACAAGCAGCTGTGGTTCACCTTCAGTCTCACTGCTACAGGGCAGCTCCTTCCCTGACATAACCATCACACCAGTCCTGGCTTCAAGTGTGCGGTTTGTCTGGGTCCCCCCAGGCTGCCAGACCCACATGCTTGGCTCCAAGCCTGACTGCATGTCACTGCACTCACATAAGGTACTCCATTACCAAAATAATTTACTATCAGACATCTGCAGAGATATCCTCAAACACACCTACTTGCTGGCTTCTGTTTCCACCCTTCCAGTCAAGGTGACCCTAGCCAAAAGTGTTTGGAATGGGGTGCCTCTTTAAGCTCTGACTGGAGTAGACTGTCCAAGCAAGTACTCCTCCTCTTTAACCATTGCAGGCATCACAATGGTTAGGTCAGAGGCTGTGTCTCTCTCAGATGGGCCTGTTTTCCATTTACTAAGATAGGATATAATCTCTTGTGGTAGTTTAGTACACTTGCTGTCTCCAGACAACTCAGTCCTGGCATTCTGTCTTTCCCACTTACCATCTCTCCCACTGTTTGTTCCACACCTAGCCTGCATAGACATCTATATGCTACATGGCCCCACTGGTCACATTTAAAACATTTAACCCTTGGTCCTGGACATGTACCTGGACTAGTGGCTTCCCCTGCTATTGGTGGACTCTGTTGTGGCAGTTTAGGCTGCCCACTTTGGGTTCCTTTAGACACATGAGCAGCACTGGGTATCCCTTTCCTGTGCAGTGATGTCCTGCTTGCTAGGTATAGATCTTCCATCTACCCTATCTCATGTGCAGTCTTGCATTGCCATTCAACTAACCAGATTCCATTGCCCTCAGGCACATTGCTAAAGGTTTGTTCCCTAACCAAAAGGTCTGCCAGCCCTTCAAAAGTGGTGACCTAACATGCACTCAGGCATCTATGAAAATAAGTGCTTAACTTAGCAATATATTCGCACACACTTTCATCAGCCTTGCGTCTTTGTTCACAAAAGTTTTTTCTTTAAACTTCAGGTGTTAACTTAAAACACTCTAACATACAATTTTTAACAGTATTAGAATTTAAGCAATCAGTAACAGACAATTTATAAATAGCAGTTACAGCTTTACCATGGAGTAAGGGGGGTCATGAACCGTAACCAAACCCCTTGATCAACATTATACTGTTTGCATACCCTTTCAGACATATGAATGAAACTATCAAAATTATCCCTGTCTGTAAATTGTGGAAGAAATGTACTGACCTTTGCTGCTTCTGGAGTCCAGTTACTGCCTTCCCCATTACCTCCATGGCACTGGTGAAGAGTCAGCATCTCTTTCTCATGTTGCCTCTGCCTCTCATTCTTCTCACCTTCCACACATCTCAGTTTATCATGTTCTTTGGCCTCCAAATGTCTCAGTCTCTCTGCTGATCCTATTTCCAACCATTTGGCCTCCAGTTCAAGTCTTTTTAACTCCAGATGGATATTCAAGTCCTCTGTGGAAAGATTGAAATTTCAATTTTCTGAGAGTTGTACATCCCCAAGGCCAGTCAGATTGTCCTCCTGGATGCTGGTCTGTGATGCAGCTTTGACTAAGGCTACAATCATCTCTGCTTTAGTTAGGTTGGGATGCCCCGGTCCTTTGGCTTGGCACAAATCAGTCAACTGGCTCCTTGTCAGCTTGCCATACTCCTCTGCTGACATCCTTGCCTGCTCTCCCTGACTAATTAAGCTAACAAAAAAAAAAAAAAAAAAAAAAAAAAAAACTATTGTGATATGAAACTCAGAATGTTCACGGTACGGCTCACTGAGAGTACAGACACCTATATTAGTGACTACTGTTTGCATGCTACAGGAATTCAATATTCACACCACTGAATCCTAATATGTGGATATCCCACCACTGCCAACCAATTAATATATGATGCTCCATCACTGGCCAAGTAACCAAGGAGCCTCAGTCCTCATCACTGGCAATAGTTGGGGACATACAAACTGGGACGATGATGGGTACACACAGTATTTCCAGATGCAGCTGTCTGCATCAAGTGCAATTTCCCTTAAGAGAGGACAGAGACTACAGTCAGTCTGGGGCTGGCTTCTCTCTCCTTCTCCAGATCCCCAATAAGAATCCCCACTGTCACAGCTATAGAGTTGAGATCTCAGCTGAGTGACCAAGTGACCAAGCCAAGGCCTCCAGTAACCTCTCTGTCCAACCAGTGCTCCATGTCCCTGTCCAAGTAGCTGACACACAATCTTTGAGGTTTGATTTACACACACACACACACACACACACACACACACACACACACACACACACACACACACACACACACACACACACACCTGGGAAAGGCTGGCACAGGTTTTCTAGCTACGCCCCCTTCTGCCCAGACTATAAGGTAGTTATTATTGCCACCAGTCACTCCTTATCAGCTACTTTAAGGCCCTTAACAAAGGGTCTAAACTTACTGTGTAATGTTACTATCAATACAAATGGTAGTTTGGCCAAGAGCAAAGCTATTAGGAGTAGCCTGCACAGTGTCACCAAATAGATATGCGGTTTGCCTTCATATTGTTGAAAGCACATCCTACAAATGTGCAGAGACGCAAACTGTTTCTATGAATTCTGTCCCAACCACTCCTTTAAATTTTGAAAAAAACTGCGAACATTGACATTTCTGATCGCTCCACAGCTGAAACAAGTGCTACCATGGGTCAAAAAGTGGGACAGATTTTGTTATTTGGAACATCAGCATTCATGGTTATGAGAAGTCACAGTTTACAGTTTGCAGAAGCTGTTTTGGGAATGTGGCTGTCGAATTATGAAGGTAAACCAGATATGTAAGTACGCTCAGAGCTTAAATATCTCTAGACAGACCATCCACAATTGAAAGGTTTAAATATATTTAATAATAAATAATAAAAGAACAAAAATAGTCAGTAAATAATCACAGTTACATCACAGTTCAAAATCACAGGAAATACTTAAAACAACATTGCAGGATAGTCTCAAATAAATAATAAAAAAAACATCTAAAATAATCTTTACTATATTCTAACTCTATCTACAAGAATTAATATACCCTAGAAACTTACTATTACAGCAAGGCAAGTGTGGTGAAAGGATCTTCTAGCTGATGTTATTCTCAGGTCAAAGACAACTACAGAATGCCCAGTCACTTTCTCTGAGACTTCTTAAATTAATACTTCAAATATTACTGATGGGGTAGCTGGCAGCATGACATCACTTCTTGTCATCTGACTATCAGTTCCCTGGCTCACAACCAATGATGTTAGCATCTGCCTGCAAAAACACATAAACCTTAGATCTTTTGGCAAGTGGTGGAAGTTGTACAATAATTTACATTCCTCCACATTTAAAGACAATATAGAAAACTTCTAGTCCTAGTCATTCCCCTGGATTCTCTATACCTTGCACGGCATGCAAGATCGGTGCAGGAGCTCTAACAGGCAATATGTCAGCCATGAGATCCAGGAACAGCCTGCAGGGGTATGTACGAGCGCTCCTGCACTAATCCTGCATGGACTAAGCCACTGTATACAAATCACCCCATTTGCAGGAGAAATCAATGCAAATGAGGTGATTTTGCAATCCAGGAAGCTTGCAACCGGCTGTACAGGACTAGTGCAATCTGTAGAAATGTACTCGGTTAGTAACTGAGTACATTTCTGCAAAATCGAAAAGGGAACTGTGACAGCTCCAAATAAAGGCTGCATATCATGTAATAAGCATGCCAATGGCCAAGTATAAGGTCACTGGCATTGCAAACAGTGACAAAAATACATAAATCAACTTTTACTTTTTTTAGCTGATCTTGGCTGTTTAAGCGTAGGGCAGCAGCGCACAAAAGGGATTGGGGGGGGGGGATAAGAAAATAAATCTAAATTAAGCATTCTAACTAAAATCAGTATCCTGTCATGCAAGTCAATGGCAGGCAGAAGACAACTTGGCGAGTTGGTAGTGGTTGCTAAGGGGGGAGACTCAGTGTGAGACATGTAACTATGCATTAGCAGGCAATCCTATGCAAATGAGGGGAATGATAGTGTATCCCAGGTTTCCCCAGCATGCTAGTCAGGTCCCAACAGTGTAAGAGAAGGAATAGCTTGGTGCAAGCCTAGGAGTTAGGTGACAATCATGGGTGTGTGTGTCAGGCATACTGTAAGCGGATTGGAGCCCTGTGGCTTGGGTTTGCTCCTAGCTTAGCACAGCTAATATAAGCTAACATATATATATATATATATATATATATATATATATATATATATATATATATATATATATATACATATATATGTTGTATTTGTTTAGATATTAATATATTTACATACACACATACATCTAAATGTTGGAATACATTCTCTGTACTGTTTAATGACTGGGCTGGATGATATGTGTTTGAAAACATCAGGGTTATGTATATCTGGCATGGCTTTGTGGTAAATCACTTTGTCAATGGTGTGCAGGGTCCTGCATTTGAGTCTTGCAGAGGCTGTTTATTTTGTTGCTGGTCAGAACATGGGCCATTGGATACAGAGTGATTAAGGCACTATAAAGAAGTTGTAAGCGGGTTTGTGCATGTTTGCACGGAGGTAAGCACAGCTAACTTCCGGTTACAGTTTCTTATACTCAGCTTCTAAATTGCTTAACCGGTGTAGGCATTGCTTACCCCCACGCAAACAGGCTTAGACCCACTTACTGCTGCTTAAAAGTGCCTACTCCCACTTACCCCTGTGCTATTTTTTTTCAAAGAAAAGAAAAAAGGGTTGATAGGAAAGTGGTGAAAAAGGGGCAGAAAGAGGAAAAGACAGTAGGGAAAATAGCAAGGGATGTGCAGGAAGGGTGTAGGGAAGGCTCATAGCTGCCCATTTCTTCTACAGCAATAGCTGTGCATATACACTGAATTTGGAGGTAGATTTGGACACTCAAACCCCTGGGAGAGGTGAGGGCAACAATAATAAATGTGATGCCAATTAGGCTGGATTACACATGTCTAGTGGACATGTGTACAAAATGGACAGCTATGTATGGGGTCAGATTATTTTGTGGGAACAGATTTCCCTTTTATTCTTTTTTTTCGGGTGAGAGTTGGATGTTGGGGAGGAGTAGTAGGTATATTTGGGGAGGTAGGTTGGGTAGGTTAACAGACAAGACAATCAAGATGCATACAGGGGCAGTACATGACACATGTGGGGGGTAAACACCTTGATGGAGAGGGCCCACAAGCCTCCTAGTAGTAACAGTGGGACTGAGGTCCCCACCCATGGGCAGTCACCACTGCACCTTCACAGGCCGAAGGTGGCTGTGCTGGGGGCTGAGTCTCAAAGTCAGGCTGACTTTCTAATCATGACATGTGGCCCTTGAGCTGGTGTAGAAGATCACCAAACTGCTTGCTGATTGCTCTATGCACCACGACCCTAACCTGGCAACGGGTGACAGGTACCTGTCCGCGCCCACTCCCAGGGGGGTGAGCCCCATCCCCTGATGTGGTTCCACCCAAAGGTGGTTCAGGACCAACAAACAGGGCGGTCGGGGTTGGGCCCCAGACATGTTGATGCCCGATGCCACTGCTAGCTGAGGTGGGACAGGAGGTTCCACTGGGACCGGCCTTCCCAAGCATGCTACAGTGTTTAGATTTCATCATTATATATGGATTAGTAATAGTCAACACATTCCAGGTTTGGGTATAACAGCATGCATAGATATTCAAATTAACCCAGACACCAGATATGGAACAGTTGCATAGCAAACAGAACACATGCATATATCGGACCACAGTGGTAGTAAGAACAGCATGCAGGTACGTTGATGGCACCATGCCACCAATGTTGGAATAATTCAATATACCACATGCATGGGAACCATTAATATATTTATCAAACAACTGGACATTATCAGAGTCAATACATACCAGTTGGGGGTGGGTATGCTGATTATTGTTGGAGATATGGTGGGGGGAAAAAAGATGTCAATTAACAACTAGTATATTTCTGTAGTTCACATTACTTTCCTAGTCAGTACTATCTGTACCTTACAAGTCTTACTATACTACCGTATAGTCTTACTTTGGACAGTGATATGGCTGTCGTCATCATTACACATGACCCGGTTTTACCTGCAATATACACCTCTTACCTGGTATACCTGTGAAGGGAATGTTTGTTAACACTAACTAACTGTTTCGACACATACTCCCAGATTCTGTGTTGCTGTTTTGCACATAGCTATCCAACTCTTTCTGCACAGACTCCGACCATGTGTTGACCACATGCTGGTGTGCCCGGACATATAGAGAATATTGCACTCTTCCACCTTTAGTGACCTGACACACACATATACATGCCTTCCTACACAGTTATATTATGTAGCACAGTGTGGGTGACAGTGACCAGTGATACTTTATTATTCAGAGAAACTGCAACACTCACAATTCCCTACAATACCAAAAGTGAACAGTACCAGTACAGGTTATAATGGCCTGTATTTCTCAGCACAGTGTTCATATCCAACATACTTGTGGGAGCAATGTTTGTTAGCACTACCTGACTGTTGCCACAAAAAGTTCCAGATTACACATTAGTATTATGCACATACATCTCACTCTGTTACTGTACACACTCTGGTCACAGCTTGACGCCATGGGAGTGTAGATAGGACATACTTGAAATATTACTCTCCTAAGAGTTTCAGGGGTTGCTACAGTGACAGGTGTGCTCTCATGATGTTTGACAATCACTTGTATTCCCTGTTTGCTGGTTACACATCTGGGATCATCACACAGACTTACCAGGGGGACAGGGGGACAGGCAGCAGATATGGGCACATATACTGGACATTCTGGCCTCATCTGTACAGTTGTGGGGTATGCATCTGTATGCAGCTTAATTCCACTCTCAGGATTCAGACCATGATTGTGTCTGTTACAACTTAAACACTGTCCATCACAGTTATGTCTGCTATATAGCTATTGCTGTCTGAGCAGTCAAGTGCTCCGGATTGTGTGGAATGCTCCACATATGGGATCGATTAAACCCACTGTTTCGTTGTTCTGCAATGAACAGCCGTTGCTCCGCTTTTTGTGACTTTAGGCTTGCAATGAAGAATGGAGTCTCAAGGGTGCCGGAACCTTAGAGTAAAGAGGGATGAGCACTCTCCCACTTTTACAGCTGCTGGTTGACAATAAAAAAAAGTGTTCACGTTGTGATACAAGCATCTTCTCCTTTAAGGCGGACCTTGCATGCATTGCATGCACGGAAGCCAACGCGGATGCAAGAGAGCGACTAGTTCTTGATGGAGATATGGCTAATGTAAATGACATACACACTGCTTTTTTTTAAAATAGAAGGGACTGTTATTCATGTTTAAAAGTCATCTGTACAGCATACCTTTTGCTATTGTAAATAGTGATTAAAAGTATGCCCATTGGCTTGCATGTTATGAAAATAATATGCACTGGCAAACCAGAGTTACAATCAAAATAAACAAAGTTTTTTTACATACAGATTTTGAATTAATGAAGTGTTTGATAAATGATTCAGTGGAAATTAACTTGCCCTAAAAAATAAAATACTAAATTATTTAATCTTGCATTTGTTCTGAATGTAATTTGGAATTTGGCAAAGCAATAAAAGATTATAAGGATAATAACTGAGCAATACAAAAATGCAAACTCATCAGCATTTGAGGAAGGATTATTGTTCTCATAAAAATGGATTAATGAAAGTGGAACACAAATGAATAGCTTGTAGGCTCATCATGTCTTTTTTTGTCAGATGATGAAAAAGATGAAAACATAATGGTTAAAGCACTTAACAATGAATAATAATTTAAACTGAGAAAATTATGATTGGTAAAATAACTTTAAACCTAGTCAAAGGATGTTTGTATTTTTGGGGTATTAGCAGGGCATTTGAGATATATATATATATATATATATATATATATATATATATATATATATATATGTGTGTGTGTGTGTGTGTGTGTGTGTGTGTGTGTGTGTGAGAGACAGATTTGGGGGTTCATGCTTCAGCTTGGGAATGGAGTACTTTTCTGAAAAAACAGAGCTTTTATTATTTGAAAAAATCAAGAAGTTCCCCAGGATGGTTGGTCTAATGGAAGAAATGATTGGCATTAACAGAGTGAGAGAGAAGATGTAGGTATTTTTGGGTCTGGCATGGAGGTGAATCATAACTTGGAAGAATAGGAGATAAGCCAGGTAGAAAGAATTTGTTGATTATGACCAACATGAATAAAGGAACTAGGGGTAAGCAGCTGCCTAGCTAACGTGACTGCGATACAAAATGCAGTCTTTTTACTTATGAAGGTAAAAGTATCTTTACCAGGTTGTGTGCATCATAATTAATGGAAATAGGTCACTGCTATCTGAAACACACTGTCTGTATATTGCATTTTATCAGTGGTTTCTGATTACTTTATTTGACATGTGTCCTATTGAATTTTAACAATATACAGTTTTCACTTAGTACTTCTGGTAGAAAGCCCACTTCAACCAGGTCCCATGGAAATGGTGTGCTTTCGCACAGTGCAAAAATAGGGTGTTCCACATTTTGACTGTTTGTCACACATTGCTAGGGTTTGTGTTCCACATTGGCCTCTTAAGAGGTTGAGACCTATGATTGCAGTATACCTCCAGTCTGCTTTCTTTCTTATTAATCCCCTGTGCTTATGCATTCTGACCTTGTATTACAACACTCATATACAGTTTCCTAGACAGTTATATGTTGTTGGACAGTGTTGGCGACAGTGATGTGCAGTACCTCATAATTCAGAGCAAATGCATATCATTCTTATATTTCTGGCCACAGTGTTCGTCTCTGACAGACCTGTGGGAGGAATGTTTATTAGCACTACCTGAATGTTCCCACACACAGTACCAAATCCCACATTACTATTATGCACATGCATTTCACTCTGTTACTGTACACATTCTGACCACAGCTTGACAAGCTGGGGTGTAAATGGGACATACGTGGCTTTTTAGTCACATAAGGTATTGGTGAGTTGCTTGTGTGCCAGCTTTGTTCTCATAGCTGTGTGTCAACCAGTTGTATTTCCTGTTAGCTGCCTATGCATCTGAGATCATCCCACTGATTTCCTAGGGGGACAGGTTGATAGGCAACAGATATGGGCCACTTTAATTGACATTCTGGACATATCTGTACAGTTGTGGGGTATGATTCTGTATGCAGACTACTACCACTGGTAGGATTTGAACCATGTCTGTGTATGCTAAAAAAACAATAGTTCACATCTCAGTTGCATGTGCTATTTCGTTTTTGTTGTCTGAATTTTCCCTGTTTACTGTCTATGTGTCTCTCAGTTGTACTAAATGGCCTCTGGGGATTACACCTGCCATATACAGGCATTCCTACACATTCAATTTATGGTGCACAGTGTGGGTAACAGTGCTTAATACTATAGTACTATTACATGATTGCATAGCTACATTACCGTATGATACCAGGATATACACATGCAGTCCAGCAGTTAAACCTGTTTTGTCAGGCTATTACACTTTTATTGACTTATAAACAATATGAGACTCTTCTTGCCATATTCTCTAGTGTATGCAGTACTTGCCTTGAACAATACAGGTTTTATACAAGTAATTAATTTACTACTACTTTTATATTTATTTCCTATGACAGTGAATGCATTAGTATTACTGACCTGCCTCATGTTGCAACCTTGCCAGGCGACTAGTGTGGGTCTCCTGGTTCGCGGCTTGCTCCATTGTAGCTGTTGGGGACATAAGAGGAGTATTTAGCCATACCTATTCATGATAAACCTGAGCTGGCAATTATTCCACACATACTGGGGTGATACACATGGCTGGAACATCTCCTAATGTTCTAGCTTCTTGGAGCCACTCCTCCAAGAGGTCCCCTTTACACCGCTTCAGGTCGGTATAGCGGTGCCTGACCTGCTCACCAGTTCGGGGTATGCCAGTGGTACTGGTGAGTTCACGGGAGAGACAGTCCCAGCCCTCTGCCTTATACTGGGAGCCCTGGTACTGGCCTTGCAGCAGTCTCTGAGCATAGTCTTTAACTAGGAGTCCTGCCATGACCTTGGACTCCTGGATGCACCAGTGCTGCACCCAGAAGCCACACCTTCTCCCCTTACTGCCATAGTGCCTGCAAGGGGAAGCTAGAATCAGTTATACGATGTATTCCCACCTCTTGGGTTTAAGTAGGGCTTATTTCCCTCACTTTTCCATGATTGTCCAGTTTTGAAAAGGCTAAGCTATGGGCAAGCCTGCTTTCCTAGGGTTGACATTGTTTAAAGGGGTATACCACTGCACACAATGAGTTAGTTGGTCTACACATTGCTCGCACCTCCTAAGCTGGCCTGTGCAATGCTTAGCATTGCTTACATTAAACTTTGCATTATAATGCCTTTTTGTCTTTGTGTTATTAATCATTACACCTTATATGTATGCCTGGTATCCATGATTAATGTGTATGTACACTCTGTGGGGTCCTTGTGTTTTATTGGGGACTTCAACACTCTATTACAATTACACCTCACTTCTGGACTTACTGCTGTACTCCAGTTTACATATTTATGTTATGTAGTGGGTTATGGAACATATGACTGTATACTGATTTCTTTCACATGTTCAGTTTTGTTATACTATGGTGAGGACTTGTTTGCTGCTACCTCATTCTTCTGTACTTCTGTGATGGCTTGGTGGTTACCTCCTGTAACTATGGTGTATAGCGTCCTGGGTTTGAGACCTGCCCGGCTGTTTATTTTGTTGATGGGCAGAACTAGGGCCATTGGATACAGAGTGATTACTGCACTTTTGAGCAGTTGTAAGTGGGTTTGCGCAATGGTAAGCACTGCTAACCTGCTGTTACATCTCCTTACAGAGACTTAGCTTCAGAATTGCTTAGTCAGTGTAGGCATTGCTTACTGCTGTGCAAACGGGCTTAGGGCCGCTTACTAGTGCTTAAATATGCTTACTACTGCTTATTTGTGCTTAAACCTGCTTACTAATGCCTTATTCATTATTACACTGACACCTCACACGTGCATTTACTGCAGTACTCCATTTCATAAATATATGTTATTTAGTGGGTTATGCAACAAAAATATTGGTCATAACATGCTTTGTCATGTAAAATGGAATGTGCTGCAGTGGAACTCGAACCGGGACTGCCTGCTTGTAAGGCGAATGCTCTGCCCACTACACTATTGCTATGCTGCTTCATTTGCATATATCTTCCTTGTTATCCTCTTCAGCCATTTCAGCTGCATTAAATGTAGCTAAGCGAAGGGCACACCCATGCACCTACAGTTAGCTTTAATCGGATTTTTAAAAAGATAAAAGGGTTTCTTCATTTTATTGATATATGCTGTTGCTATTGTACACAAAGGGGACTGTTGGTTGGCATATGCGGTCACCTGTGAGCTGTCTCACTCATTGCATACCTCTTTCTGCTGTTCTACATTGCAGGGGCATGTTTATTCTGAGAGGTCTTCTCTCAGACATGCCCCCTGCACTCTTATATGCTCTGTGTAAGCCTAGGAGCTCAGGCAGCGCGCCTCATTAATATGCATGTTGCGCTGCCATCCTACTCCTAAACTGTCGCTTCTGTGCAGGACAAAGCTAGTCATGCATGGAAGATTAGTAAATCCGGGGGATTATGTCTCCTGTTGCACTGAAACTGAAAGATAATTCCCCAGATTCTGCAAGCCTTACACGGCGTGCAGGATTAGTGCAGGAGCTCTAGCAGGCAATATGTCTGCCGCGCGATCCAGGAATTGTCTGCAGGGGTGTGCATGAGTGTTCCTGCCCTAGCCCTGCACAGACTAAGCCCCAGTTTGCAATTTACTCCATTTGCAGGAGAAATCCATGCAAATGAGGTGAATTTGTGATCCACAAAGCTGGAAACCAGCTGTGCAGGGCTAGTGTAATCTGCAGAAATGTACTCGGTTAGTAACCAAGTACATTTCTGCAAATTCCAAAATGGAGCCATGACAGCTCCAAAAAAAGGGTGCATATCAGTCAGGAAGCATGCCAATGGCCAAGTATAAGGCCATTGGCATTGAAAACAGCTTTAAAAATAAAAAAAATCAACATTTATTTTTTTTTAGCTGATCTCGGCTGTTTAAGCATAGGGCAGCAGAAAATAAGAAAATAAGCCTAAAATAAGCATTCTAAATAAAATCACTATTCTGCCATTAAAGTCAATTGCAGGCAGAAGACAACTTGTCCAGTGAGCAGTGGTTGCTAAGGGGAGGAGGCTCAGTGTGAGACATGTAACTACGCATTAGCAGGCAATCCTATGCAAATGAGGGGAATGATAGTTTCCCCAGCATGCTAGTCAGGTCCCAACAGTGTAAGAGCAGGAATAGCTTGGTGCAAGCCTAGGAGTTAGCTGACATCATAGGGGTGTGTTTCAGTCATACTGTAAGTGAATTGAAGCCCTGAAGCTCAGGTTTGCTCCTAGCTAAGCACAGCTAAGCAAAGGGGTGTGTCTGAGTCTGCCTAACACTCTTTACATTGCCTAAGCGGGTGTGAACGCCGCACACTGGGTTTTAAAGGGAAAAAAAAGTTAAACAAGGAAATCTCACACAAACACCAGGCATTCCAGTAGAAACCACAAAGAAACAAAAAACTGGAACTTCAAAGTAGTAAAAACAGTGATAGTTTAATCAAGGCAGTCAGCAAGAAGGTAATAAAAAATAAACGCTCCACACAATAAAATAATGTGTTTTCATCTGAGCACCTCCCAGACTTCTTCAGATAAAAACACAGGTGCAATTACAACCAGTATATATAAAACTAATCAACCAATTAACCAATTAAAATATTGATGCATCAAGGTAGTCTTTAAAATGTGTTTTTACATACAGTAAACGTAAATAGATAACATACATGAATATCAGTAATACATGTGAAAAAAAACGTGTGCAATATATAAAAAAGCCACTTTAAAACACATGGTATAAAAAATATTAAAATCATTAAAGTTTAACTGACCTCAATTTTAAAAGTGGGGACAGAGAAATATGATCGTTCAAACCTGGGACCCTATTGGCCTCCAAGGTAACCTGCCAAAAGGTCTTTCTGTACTCGAGCTTAGTTTCCCAGGCTCCACATCTAGCCTCCTTAGGTACTGAGGCAATAACAAAAAATCTAAAACTAGCTCCAGTACATTGTAAAGTGTGTCTAAACATAGCATTTTTGGAAATATTGTTCCTCACATCATTCATATGCTCATAGATTCTACATTTCAATGGTCTTCCAGTTATACCAATGGAGAATCCTTCACAAGACCCACAAACCACCAAATAGACCAGTCCAGAAAAATTACAATTAAAGTAACCCTTCCCTGTCACATGTTTTTTGTCTGGCTGAGAGATATAAATTCTCACCCTGAAATATGTAGGAACATTGGTTATAAGCACCACATTTATAAGTGACATTTTTTTCTAAATGAAAACACATTATTGTGGTTTTCTTGTTCCAACAGCTGTTTTATGTTCCTACCTTTTTGAAAAACTACTTTCAGTGGTTTACCTTTAAGATATTCTTAGTCTGTAAATTTGGAGACTCTAGCCCATTCCTTTTCCAGAACATTTTTAATACAGTAGGCATCCACACTAACATTAGTTACAAATGCCTTACTGAATCCTGGCTGCTCCACCTCATGTCCACCCTTCTTATTTGGAATAAAGGAACCCTCGCCTAAAATAGGAAAGTACTTGTCAGTTCTTCCTGCCAAAAACTTGATTTTGGACCTCTTGTATTAACTCTCCAGGATAACCTCTATTCAAAAACATACTTTGCAGGGTGTCACATTCAAGGTGGAAATCATCATCACATGATGTCATACGGCTGATCCTCACATATTGTCCCTAATGATGCCTCTTTTTTGAAAATGCGGGTGGGCACTGGAAAAACTCAAATAAGAATTATAAAAGTTCCCCTTCCTGTATACAGTGGACTTAAAACCTGAACATATCTTTTTTAGGGAGACATCCAAATAATTCATACAATCGGTTGTACTCTGATAGGTGAATTTCAAAAATGACAAACAAAAATAACAGCTCGGACCACTGCACATGGACAAGGTTTGTAGGTATTAGTATATCCTTTAATACAGACTAAGCGCTTTCACCATAAACATATGGCATCATCAGAGTAAATTCTTAAAACACTCCCATCATTTTATATAAAACACTAATTAATTAATTGATTAATTAATTAATTATATAAAATGATGGGAGTGTTTTAAGAATTTACTCTGATGATGCCCTATGTTTATGGTGTTGTTTTAGTTGGACCCTGGTTGGGTGCGCTTTGTTTTGTTTTATGAATTTCAAAAATGAAGTGATTTGGGAAATATAGAGTACAAAATCATCTAATTTTGCTAAGCTGTCAACCCAGAACAAACAAATATCATCCAGGTATTGGCTGTACATTGTCCAAGAACTGGAAAATGTACTATGCATGATGTACTTGTACTCCCATGTGGCCAGGATAATGTTAGCATAAGTGGGGTCACAACTGGTCCCCATTGCTACACCACGTTCCTGCCTGAAAAACTCTCCCACAAAAAATTAAAAAAAATGTTTTTCAATACTAATTCAGCAAGTTCCAAGCAGATTAAGATGCCATTGTCAGATACCCCTTCCTGCCTTCTAAGAGTTTCATCCAACCATGATAGTCCAATATCATGAGGAATGACAAAAAACAAATCCATGATATCTATGGTAACAAATGTCAAGTTTTCACAAAAATGTTCAGCCTTAATTTTACATAAAAAATCCCAAGAATCTTGTAAAATATAAGTTTCACCCTTCCACAACTTTTGCAACTTCCAGTCAAGGAATTTCACCAAGCTAGCTATTTTAGACCCTTGGGAGGCCACAATTGGTCTAAGAGGTGGATTTTCCACACTCTTATGTGTCTTTGGTATCTCAAAGATAGATGGAACCCTAGGCCCGTTATTTTCCAAATAGGAATAAACTTCAAAATCAATTATTCCTTGATCAATTAAGTCTTTCTGGGCAAAATCTATCTTTTTATAAGCAATGTGAATTTCATTAAGGGATACTTGGCTGTAAGTATTTTCATCAAGCAAAATAGCAAACATTTTGGACTCATATAAAATTCTATCCATCAGTACAATACCCCCTCCCTTGCCGGGTTCCATAACCCTTATATTGGTATTAGCACAAAGCTCCTGTAACAGCTTGTTCTCATTAACGGTCAAATTATACCTTGTTTTTTTGGCTCAAATTAACTTTTCTGATTTCCTTTTCCAAAACCATTTCAAGGTTTTTTAACTGTGGGTGTAAGGGAGGGTTAAATTCCTGGATTTCCTAGGGGCCTGTAAACAGTCTGAATTCATTTCCTTCCCAAATAAATTTTCCAAGTTAAGTTTTTGGACAAACAATTTTACATCCAAAATAACCTGCATAAGGTTACTCTTATGCCTGGGTATGAATTTAAGGCCCTTCATAAACAACTTAAAAAAGTCCACTATAATATTTAAACCACTGTAGTTGTATATGTGAAAACCAGACATACTAGAATCATTAACAGCATGCTGATTAATAAAGTCAAGGGTTAAATCATTTTCTATCTGGCAAAATTCCTGTATCCACCTCCCTTCTGGTAACCCTGGTTCCTATAAAAATGGTTATTCTGTTTCTTATTCTTGAGTCTTTCAGATCTATGTGGTGATGTACAATAATTGTCTGTATCACCATGTTCCTGAACCACAAAGCCATGTCCATAGGACTGCTGGTTACAGTCATCATGGTTATGTGGTTCAGTATCAATAGTTCCCACACCTGACTTACCCTCCTGCCCATAATATTTATTGCTAGAAAAATTCCTTTGGGTGGGTATTGTCTGCCCTCCTGATATTGTTTGAGGTTCCTCTCCTTTTTTTGTACTTTCTTTTTAAAATCTCCTCACACTGCTGATCAACTCGATCCCTAATGTCATAATATTTTTTTCTTTTCATTTTCTATTCCAAACATGAGGTTGTTAATAAGTACATTGTTTAAATAATCAATATTTTTTTGTAAACCAGACATTCCCCTGTCATTGTTTTTAATAATAGCTTTCAGGATATCAAATCCACAGTTATCAAAAATAGTAATTAACTCTTTATAAAATTCTGTACCAACTTTTACATTATTGGGATATTTGTATACCTGTAATCCTTTTGGTACAACCCCTGCATTGATGCATTCCCTTAAATAAAGATTGCCCAGTGACAAAGTTCTGTCCCTTAGCAGAGCGTCAGTTAACTTGCTCAAACTGCTGCTGTAAGAGTCCATGTTTGCCTCGCCAATGGCTCTAGCACTAGGTCACTGGAAAACAGGCTTGTGTTGTAAGCAAACACTCAGTTCCTCCTTCAGCTGCTCAGTTGTCTGAACATTTGCACCAATAGTGCCTCCAGCATAGCCATTGCCATTTCATTGTGTTCTCAACAATGTAGGGGTTTTTAAAAAGTTCCCCATACCAAAATGTATGTTCTCCTGAATGTTATTAGCTTCACCACCGTCCAACAAACCAGGTGAAGCTGTGTCCCTCTGTTGCGAATGTCTACGTACAACAACTTCCTGGTTGCAAGGAAGGGAAGCCCTAGAAATATTAGAGAGCAAAACTGACAGTCCTTGCCTATAGGAGTAAGGATATCCACTAACTGACTGAGTTGACCCGCAATTTTGCGGAATTCACCAACTTCCGAGCCCCGAGAACCATCCACCTGGTTCACATCACTGTTTTGTTCCTCCATAGCCTTCAAAACAATGAACCTCACCCAAACACCAGGTGTTCCAGTAGAAACCACAAAGAAATAGAAAACTGGAAGTTCGAAGTAGTAAAAACAGTGATGGTTTAATCAAGGCAGTCAGCAAGAAGGTTGTTGTATCTTTTGGCTTTTTCCCAGTTAGGGGTCGCCACAGCAGAACTCAGGCCCGCTAACGATTGGCAGTAGATTTTTACGTACCGAGTTGCCAGCCCTGATACACAACTTTCAACGAAGGTACACCCATTCACGCATGTCTCCACACAGAAGACGCTTTAGTTGAGTATCGAACAGGACAACATCTTACTGTGAGGCGACAATAAAAAATAAACAGTCCATACAATAAAATAATGTGTTTTCATACGAGCACCTCACAGACTTGTTCAGATAAAAACACAGGTGCAATTATAACCCATATATATAAAACTAATCAACCAATTAACAAATTAAAATATTGATACATCAAGGTAGTCTTTAAAAAGTGTTTTTACATTAATATCAATAATACATGTGAAAAAAAACTGTGTGCAACATATAAAAAAGCCACTTTAAAACATGGTATAAAAAATATTAAAATCATTAAACAAGCAAATAGCATCTGTGTGCACATTTGAGCACTGTGTTTGCATGGCACACCCCCCGGGCTTAAACAGAAAGGCAATGGGAAGGGAAAATAGCAGTAGGAAGGTAATCTAGGAGAGCTAGCATAGCTGGCAGGTAAAATGCATCAGAATCAGCCAATTACACAGGCAGAGGCCAGCCCAGCCCAGAACACTACTATAGATTATGCAAACACCTTCCCCTCTGGTTTTTCCCACACTCTACACCACCGGTGTATACAAGCAGGGAACCTTTAACAAACAAAACAACAAAATAATAGGAGCAGCAATAGCTATCATACAACAATTTGTGGAAGAGGCTGAGGGTGATGAGGATGTGAATGCTGTCTACCAACCCACAGTGAGGAGAAGGAGAAGAGCGTACAGACCCAGGGTAACCTACCAGGGACTACATGAGCTGGAGATAGTGGAGTGCTATAGGGTGGACAGGGACCTCCTACAGCAAATTGTTGAGCTTTTATGGCCACGCCTGACACACAGAACTAACAGAGGGGAACCCATCCCAGTGGATACCAAGGTATGTGTAGGCCTAAGAATACTAGCTACAGGTACCTTCCAAAGGCCAACTGGGGATATGATGGGGATCTCACAGGCATCAGCATCCAGGGTACTCCACCAATTCCTGGATGCCATATCAGCACATGTTGGTGAGCAGATATATTTCCCCAACACCCATGAGGTGTTGGCCAGAAATATGCAACTGTCCCACCAAACAGTAGAATACCCAGAGGTAGCGGGTGCTATAGACTGCATGCACATACACATCAAAGCACCAGCTGGTGAGCGGGGTAGGGTCTACATCAACCACAAGGGCTTCCCCTCCAACTGCCAGGTTGTGTGCGATGCCCAGGGCATAATAATGAATGTGTGTGCTGGCTGCCCTGGAAGCTATTACAATTCCCACATCTGGCATCTGATGCAGCTGTACCAGAGATTTGCCAATGGGGACATCCCTCACTGCCACCTAGTGGGGGATGCCGGATACACACTGGAGCCGTGGCTGATGACACCCATCAGAAATGCACACACACCTGAACAAGAACTACTTAATGAGGCACAAACACAGAACAGAATTATAGTAGAGCATGTGGTTGGGATGCACAAGTCACGGTTCCGGTGCCTGGACACATCTGGTGGAACCTTGCAGTACTCACCAGCTATATGTACCCAAATTGTCATTGTATGTACCATGCTACACAATATGATCCTGCGGAAACAGCTGCTGCAGGAACAGCATGGGGCAGGGCCACACAGCCCCCCACCATTGCCAAGGCCTGTACAGGCATAGAGTGACTCAGAAGAGGAACAACCTGAGCCTACCCCAGTAGGCAGAAGGAGGCATGCCCAGTATGCCCTGGCCTTGGAAAAGAGGCAATGCATAGCACATACACTGACACAGAAGGGACCCAGGGAATAACACCTCTCTCTGACTCACATAAAGTAAAAGGGATGCCAAACATGACACTACCTGTGCTCAACCATGTGTAGGGAGTGTACTATCTGCATCCGACATAGGCAGCCCTGCAGCACCACCCTCAATACTGGGACACCCACAATGTAAGTGACTTACACATGCCAGTCAGGGGAGTTCACATACCCAACAACAGTCACAGCTAGCAGGACAGGTGTAGACAAACACAAACAAAGGCTGTGCTATGTTCTCTGAATGATGCCTATGGGTAACCTCCCCCCAGGCCTACACAGACAAACTACAGCAGGTCAGGCAGTGGGACATTAGTTCTGAAGGGTAGGAAGTCAGAAACTAATATGTAGGTTAATCAAAGCTAAGATCTGTAGTGCACTGATATGCCCGTAGTTAGCATGATAGGTTAGAATACAGAATAACATGGAGTACCTGACATAGCAGTACAGTCATAGCAAATTGTGTACAAGTGTCAGGTGTGCCCCCCCATTCTATGTAGTAAAGTAATAACAGTCAGGTGTGCCCCCCAATCCTGTGTAGAAATGTAGAAATAGTCAGGTGTGCCCCCCATCCTATGTAGAAATGTAGTTACAGTCAGGTGTGCCCCCCAATCCTGTGTAGAAATGTAGAAATAGTCAGGTGTGCCCCCAAATCATGTGTAGAAATGTAGAAATAGTCAGGTGTGCCCCCCAATCCAGTGTAGGAATGCAGAAACAGTCAGGTGTGCCCCCCCAATCCTGTATAGAAATAGTCAGGTCTGCCCCCCATCCTACGTAGAAATGTAGAAATAGTCAGGTGCACCCAGCAATCCTGTGTAGAAATGTAAAAATAGTCAGGTGTGCCCCCCAATCCTATGTAGAAATGTAGAAATAGTCAGGTGTGCCCCCCCCAATCCTGTATAAAAATGTAGTAATAGTCAGGTGTGCCCCCCCAATCCTGTGTAGGAATGCAGAAACAGTCAGGTGTGCTCCTCCCAACCCCACATAATTATGTATTAACAGTCTTGTGTGCCCCCCCCCAATCTGATGTACACACATCGTAACAGTCAGGTATGCACCTCCACAACCCTATGTAGAAATGTAGTAACATGCATGTGTAGGTATAATACCAGTGGAGCACAGAGGTGGCCATGGAAGGTTGTGGCATCTGCACAATATGCAGGCATGTGTGTTAGGTTGATGTGTTTCTCATATTGTGTGAGAGTGGTCGGTATGTATGCATGTTGAGGTAAGCCTGGTGCCCATTGCCCACTATTGCTGATGACAAGGACAAGTCCTCACAACTACAGTGCCATACACAATACCCATCAGTATAACACAAGCTAGCATTAAGCCATTGCAAATGTATGGTGGTAGTATATGTCTCCATCTGAAAGACTGACATGGCATGGCTGTTGGGCTAGATATAAAAGCAGTACACAGGGGAAAGTACCCCAGAGATACAATATATATTGTGTCACTGTGAAATGGACACACCATTGGAAAAGTACATACAGGTATGCATCACATTATCTGGTCCTGTAGTAGTGGATACTTGTGTTGTCTGCCCAAACACTCGCAGATCACAAAGGAGGTAGGACTGATGTATTGGGAAGCAGCTGATGGACCTGCACATGCAAGCATAACTGGAATGCCCAATGCATATCTGTGTGTTAGATGCAAGTAGTGTCCATAGCACACATGCACCCAACTCATGCAAACACCACCCATAATCACCTCTCTGGTTATATCCCTGCTGTGTGGAATGGGTACAGTAAGACCACACCTGTATATGGCAATAGCAAAAGACTGCAGCATGCAGTGCAGGTGTCCCATGCAGGTGTGTCCCTAGCTATAGGTAGCACCCTGCCAGCATCCACACCACCTGAGGAAGACTATTAGTAGGTGTTGGAATGAAGATCTATCACACCTACGCTGGCACCCCAGGGGAATATACTGTATGGTGGTCTGGGACTGTAGGACTGACAGAATGCAATGACCTGCCACATCTGGCATGTAGCAACACCTAATGCCCCACAGACTGTGTTTCTATGTCTGTGTAGGGTGCAATGCATTTCAGGCTAGTCACACTCAGTACAATTCAAATGCCCTACTTTGTCAAGCCTGCTGATGTCAATCAATGTGAAATACATCTTTGGGGAAGGGGCATTCAAGCAACCTCTTTGGTGCATCCTATAACAGCATCATGCAGTAGTATAATATAGAACTCTGGTTGGGGTTCTATTCCCACACATGGCAGTTGTGGTTGCTTTGTGTGTGTTTCTATGTCTGTGTAGGGAGCAATGAATTTTCGGCTAGTCACACTCAATACAATTCAAATGCCCTACTTTGGCAAGCCTGCTGATTTCATTAACTGTGAAATACACCTTTCGGGAAGGGGAATTCCAGCAATCACCGTGGTGTGTTCTCTAACAGTATCATGCTGTAGTGTGATATAGAACTCTGGTAGGGGGTCCACACATGGCAGTTGTGGATGTTTTGTGTGTGTTTCTATGTCTGTGTAGGGAGCAATGCATTTTAGGCTTGTCTCACACAATACAATTCAAATGCCCTACTTTGGCAATCCTGCTGATGTCATTCACTGTGAAATACACCTTTGTGGAAGGAGTACTCCAGTAATCTCTGTGGTGCGTCCTATAACTGTGTAGTTTTGTAGTGTAATATACTAGACAGGTAGGAGCTCTAATCACAGACATGACAGGTGTGGGTGTGCATCTGTGTTTGTCATTCATATTCTATGTGGAAGTGGTTGTAACAAATGAACTCAATGTGGGGTGGGTTTTGAAAAATTCTTATATGGTGCCCCAAATATATATCGCAATGTCTATCGTACAGGGATAACAGATCTGAAATAGCCGGGAGGCTGGGGTGCAGATTAGCAACCCTTGTATCACCCAGGTAACACTCTCAACCCATGTCACATACACACATACACACACACACACACGCACACACGCACACACACACACACACACACACACACACACACACACACACACACACACACACACACACACACACTTGCCTAGACAACAGCCGCTATATTGGTAGTACCCTGCATATTGCCCACTGATAGTAACCATGGTGTGATTTCAGCAGGTTACAGAGGACATGGCATGCTGTCCATCAGTCCAATAGGCATGTACATGCCAACAGTGCACCTCCCCCATCAGGGATGTCTTTTATTCGTGGGATTTTACTCTTTTCTGTACTAGTTTCCTCCTTCTATTGTATAGCTTGTTTATGGCAGGGGTCCACCAGCCTGGTTTCCTTTTCTTGGAGGAGTGTGTCTTAGTTTTGCTTGGGATAGCACAATCCATGCATTCTTACAGGTGCTCATAGAGTGCCTTTGTAAGGAATTCAGCAACTTGGACAGCATTGTCCTTTAGCATGGGGGCTGTGAACATTTCCACCTCGGTCTTAAGTAACGTGAAGTTTGCTTTTGAAAAGTTGTTCACAGCGGTTTCCTTGATTGAGGGTAGGGGTGGAATGTGGATATCCAGAGTGCTTAGTCTATGGTCTGATCTAACCAGCAAGGGGTTGACCTCCAGTGTGGAACACTGGTTGCCCATGTTGGTGAGGATCAGGTCCAATATGTTGTCACTTCTGGTGGGGGTGTTGACCAGTTGATCCAGGGTGTTCAAGTGTATAAATTCTAGGAAGCGTTGGGCAAGGGAGTTAGTACTTGAGTAGTTCTCCCAGTTAATGTTTGGGTAATTTAAATCACCCAATATTAGGGCAATTGGTAGGACCTTCATATTTTCCAGTGTTTCCAGAAACACAGAATGGGAGCCCTGGCTCATGGTGGGTGATCAGTAGCAAGCTACAATTTGAATTGCAGTTTTGCCTGTTGTTAGTTGCACATGGATGATCTCTGAGGCACTGTGCTGTGCCACTAACCTGGAGGTGTGGATTTCCTTGATGAATATGGATACACCCCTGCCTTTTGTGTTTCGGTCTGGGTTCTGTGGCCGAAAAGAATGGTATGAGTTATAGCCTGGTAGTGCTGGGGTGGTCTCTGGAGCCTTAAACCAGGTTTCTGTTACTGCACAGAAACCTGGTTTAAGGCTCCAGAGATGGTACTGTTCTATCTGATGTTACATGCTGCTCCACTGTATATTACCTTGTCAGCTTACATGTTTGTAGGGCCATGCACGCACATGTCCCATACCACAGACAGGCATTGGACCACACTGTATAGCAGCCCAGTATATGTAGGGTTAGTGTGTGAGTTGCACATATGAAGTTGGTGCTGAATAGATAGTCCATATACTGTAATGCTACACTAGCATGCCATATGTGGCTGTGGCTGTGTTCACATTGGTTGCAGTTATGCACTTTCACACAGGTGCATGTTACTCTGTGCTGTAGCATGTCTGTAGAGCCTGCTATATATGCAGGTACATGTGCATTCCCCCATAGGAAATGTAGGCCAGTGTTGATCCAGTCTGCCTGTAGCCTGCACAGTACTTTGGTCCATGCCTAGCAGCTTAATGTACTTACCCAGTGAGATGTAATGCCAGATACTTGCCAGATATACTACTGCTGGACCACTATAATAGTCATGTATGTCAGACAGAGCAGTGGGATGCTGTAAAGATGTACGTCAATATCTAGTGTGTAGTATGTGGCCATGGCACCTCTGTACCAGCAGTTATTATGTGGCAGGACAGACAGGGATGTGTGAATGCATAACCTATGGGACCACATGTATACCAGTAGTTACTTGTTATACCCATCTACATGGCTGTTAACATCCACGTTGTCAGAATTGGTCCACATGTCTTGCACTAAGGGGTTATGTGTATACCTCTGGACAGTCCAGAGTGTGTCAAACTGTCCACATATATTGGCCATTATCTCTGTTGTAGTCCACAGGAGCATTATGTGTTAGCAGTGGTACTGTACTATGATGTCCTTAGGATGTCTGTCAGTAGCCAATGGTGCACATGTTAAATGCAGATGTGACCTTCCCCACACACCATGTCTGTGAAGACACTACCTATTACAGTAGCAATAGTCTACAAATCTACCTGCTATACATACCTGACATCCCCTTGCACTACGAAGTTGGGACTATAGGGGCTGAGGTAGGGCTACACTCCATGTTCAGGACATATAGTGAAGATATATGTACATATAATTATCCAGATATCTATATAGACATGCACATATACATATCGACATACATAGATAGATATGTATATGTGCATAGATATACATATAAACACCCAGATATATACATATACAGAGCAATGTATGTCTACGCCTATACAGATAGAGATACATATGCACATATACGTATGGATATCTACATATATATGTATATCTGTATCTGCATATATGTGTCTGCGTATATGTAGCCTAGGGATGTTGATTGCTACCACATTGTTCATTCCCTATGGGAGCCAGACTGTACTGCATGATATGTTACTGATACCAGCCTGACATCATACAGGTGGGCTGGAGTACTGTTAACATCTTGTGCCCATGTCATGTCAGGTCCTGGGTATCGGGGCTGCAACAGTTGGCAGTATATTGCAGGGCAGATGTGTTTGACTGTGGGGGTGGGAATACCTAATCATACAAGATGTATGTTGTTTGGGGCCTCTCAACCCCAGTAACGGTGCATGTGGAAATATATGTTTATGTTATGTTCCCATTGCTATCTACAGATGTATGTCTGTATATACCTATGTAGATACATATATATATATATATATATATATATATATATATATATATATATATATATATATGGTTCCACTTCATATCATCAAATTATCATTTCATTGAATTGCAAACCATCGAGACCAAATCGTCGAAAACCCATTTCATCGAAAACTCATTTCATCGAATCTCAAATCATTGAAAACTATGAAGCAACTACAAATAACATT
This sequence comes from Protopterus annectens, assembly GCF_019279795.1. Taxonomy (NCBI): domain Eukaryota; kingdom Metazoa; phylum Chordata; order Ceratodontiformes; family Protopteridae; genus Protopterus; species Protopterus annectens. The sequence goes on along the minus strand of NC_056733.1, from coordinate 453,946,740 downwards.
CCACAATGTTTTTACTATGTTTATGCAGGGGGGCAAGCCCCCCACACCCCCCGTAATTAAATATACTAACTCCAAGGTTGCACTACAGTGGGGTTATGAAATTACCTTTTTTCCCCACTGTAGTGCAACCTTGAAGTTGGTATATTTAATTACATGAGTGCAGGGCTTGCCCCTGCACATAGTAAAAAGTGTCTGGGATGTTATTTGTAGTTGCTTCATAGTTTTCAATGATTTGAGATTCGATGAAATGAGTTTTCGATGAAATGGGTTTTCGATGATTTGGTCTCGATGGTTTGCAATTCAATGAAATGATAATTCGATGATATGAAGTGGAACCATATATATATATCTGCTGACAATAGATGTAGACATATATATCTATAGATGTATGCATTTACATGTAGATATGTTTACATTTGTATGTAGATATCTTTACATTTATATATGTATATGTATATATATATATATATATATATATATATATATATATATATATATATATATATATATATTTCTATATTATATCTATATCTACATATATAGGTATGTTATATCTATTTAGATAATAATATCTATATACGCATACACACATACATGTTGGAATACATTCCCTGTACTGTTGAATGACTGGGCTGGATGATATGTTTGTGAAAACATCTGGCATATGGATATCTGACATGGCTTAGTGGTAAATCATTTTGGCTATGGTGTGCAGGGTCCTGGGTTTGAGCCATCCAGAGGCTATCTATTTTGTTGCTGGGAAGAACAAGGGCCATTGGATACAGAGTAATTAAGGCACTTTTGAGCAGTTGTAAGCAGGTTTGCACGGAGGTAAGCACTGCTAACGTCTGGTTACACTTTCTTATACTCAGCTTCTAAATTGCTCTACCTGTGTAAGCTTTGCTTATCCCCATGCAAACAGGCTTAAACCCACTTACTGCTGCTTAAAAGTGCTTACTTCCGCTTACCCCCACGCTAATTTATTTAAAAGAAAAGAAAAAAGGGTTGATAGGAAAGTGGTGGAAAAGGGGCACAAAAAGGGAAAGACAGTAGGAAAAATAGCTAGGGATGTGCAGGATGGGTGTAGGGAAGGTCCATAGCTTCCCATTTCTTCTACAGCAACAGCTGTACATATACACTGAATTTGGAGGTAGATTTGGACACTCAAACCCCTGAGAGAGGAGTGAGGACAACAATAATATGTTGTGATGCCAATTAGACCTGATTGCATGTGTCTAGTGGATACGTGTGTGAAATGGACAGCTATGCATGGGGCATGATTTTTTTTTTTGGGAAGATTGCCCTTTTTTATTTTTTTTTTTAAGGTGAGAGTGAGATGTTGGGGAGGGGTAGTAGGTATATGTGGGGAGTTAGGTTGGGTAGCTTAACAGACAAGACAAACAAGATGCATACATGGGTGGTATACGACACATGTCAGGGGTAAACACCTTGATGGGGAGGGGTGTTGGGAAATCGGAAGCCCATGAGTCCCCTAGTGGAAACAGTGGGACTGAGGTCCCCACACATGGGCAGTCACCACTGCACCTTCACAGCCCTGATGATGGCTATGCTGGGGGCTGAGTTGCAGAGCCAGACTAACGCTCTAGTTGTGACATGTGGCCCTTGAGCTGGCATAGAAGATCACCAAGCTGCTGGTTGAGTTCTCTACGCACCACGACCTGGACCTGGTGACGGGTGACAGGTATCTGTCTGCGCCCGATCCCAGGTGGGCCGAGCCCCAGCCCCTGAGGCGGTTCCACATGAAGCTGGTGCAGGACCAATGGATGAGGAGATCTTGGGTTGGTCCCCAGACATGCTGATGCCTGGTGCCACAGCCAGCTGAGGTGGGACAGGGGGGTCCGCTGGGACCCGCCTTCCCAAACATGCTATAGTGTTTAGATTTTATCATCATATATGGGTTAGTAATAGTCAACATATTCCAGGATTAGGTATAACAGCATGCATAGATATTCCCATCAACCCAGACATCAGATATGGAACAGTTGCATAGCAAACAGAACACATGCATATATGGGACCACAGTGGTAATAACAACAGCATGCAGGTACATTGATGGCACCGTGCCACCAGTGTTGGAATAATTCAATATAGCACATGCATGGAAAGAAATATAAGTATTTGTTAACAAATATGGCATAATCAGAACATTAGAGACATTACATACTGGTGGGGGTGGGTATGTAGTTTATTGTTGGAGATATGGTGGGGGGAGAGAAAGATGTCAATTAACAACTAGTATATTCCTGTAGTCCACATTACTTTCCTAGTTAGTGCTGTTGTCTGTACCTTACAAATATTGCTACACTACCCTATAACTTTAGTTTGGACAGTGATATGGCTGTTGTCATCATTATACATGAACTGATTTTACCTGCAGTATACACCTCTTACCTGGTATACCTGTGGAGGAAATTTTGTTAACACTAACTGTTTCTACACATACTTCCAGATTCCAGGATGATGTTGTGCCCATAGCTATCCAACTCTTTCTGCACAGACTCTGGCCATGTCTTGAACACATGCAGATGCACCAGAACATATTTAGACTATTGCCCTCTTCAACCTTTATTGACTTGACATGCACATATACATGCTTTCCTACACAGTTATATTATGTAGCACAGTGTGGGTGATGGTGATCAGTGATACTTTATTATTTAGAGAACTGCAACACTCACTGTTCCCTACAATACCAGAGTAAACAGTACTAGTACAGGGTATGAAGGGTTTTATTTCTTGGCACAGTGTTCGTATCCGACGTACCTGTGGGAGTAATGATTGTTGCCACACAAAGTTCCAGATTACACATTAGTATTATGCACATACAACTCACTCTGTTACTATACACACTCTGGTCACAGCTTGACAACATGGGGGTGTAGATAGGACATACTTGGCTTATTACTCTCCTTACAGTTTCAGAAGTTGCTACAGTGAAAGGTTTGTTCTCATAGATGTTTGACAATCACTTGTATTTCCTGTTGGCTGGCTAAACATCAGCGATCATCCCACAGACTTCCTGGGGGGACAGGGGGACAGGCACCAGATATGGGCTCATATACTGGACATCATGGTCTTATCTGTACAGTTGTGGGGTATGATTCTGTATACAGTCTACTTCCACTCCCAGGATTCAGACCATGGCTGTGTCTGCTACAACTTACAGACTGTCCATCAGAGTTGTGTGTGCTATATAGATATTGCTGTATATCTCCTATCTGCTTTCTGTCTTATAATTCTCCTGTACTTTGGCATTCTAACCTTGTATTACAACACTCTTATACAGATATCTTAGGCAGTTATATTTTGTAGGACAGTTGTGGGCATTATTCAGAGCAACTGCATCAGTCACAATGCCATACAATACCAATGTAAACAGTACCAGTACAGGGTAACATTCTTGTATTTCTGGGCACATTGTTGGTATCCGACAGACCTGTGGGAGAATTGTTTGTTAGCACTCCCTGAATGTTGCCGCACACAGTACCAGATTACACATTACTAATATGTATATACATCTCACTCTGTTACTGTACACACTCTGGCCACATCTTGACAACTTGAGGGTGTAAATGGGGCATACATAGCTTCTTACTTGCATATGGTTTTGGGGAGTTGCTAGTGTGCCAGCTTTGTTCTCATAGATGTGTGTTAATCGGTTGTATTTCCTGTTTGCTGCCTATACGTCTGGGATCATCAGACTGATTTCACAGGGGGACAGGTTGATAGGCACCAGATATGGGCCACTTTACTGGACATTCTGGACATATCAGTACAATTGTGGGATATGATTCTGTTTGCAGACTATGCCCACTGCCAGGATTCAAACCATGGCTATGTGAGCTAAAAATATAGCAGTTCACATCTCAGTTGCATGTGCGATTCGGGTTTTGTTGTCTGTCTTTTCCCTGTTTTATGTCTATGTGTCTCTCAGTTGTACTAAATGGCCTCTGGGGATTACACCAGTCATATACAGGCATTCCTACATATTCTATTTATGGTGCACAGTGTGGGTAACAGTAATTAATACAGCAGTACTATTACGTGATTGCAAATCTACATTACCATATGATACCAGAGTATACACATGCAGTCCAGCAGTTAGAATTTTATTGTCAGGGGGGCGTGGCCAAGGATGAACACAGGATAGCAGCAGATTTCTTCAGCTCCACCAATTTCATTACATTGACAGGAATTAATTACTTAAAAAATTAATTTTTGAAGTAATTTTCTTTCTAAATATGTTTGTTTTATATAGTTCTTGAACTATATCTAAAAAAGAAAGGAAATCTTAATAATATTCCTGTCAGAAATTACTTTGGAAATTTTCCTGTCAGTTTATCAGTCTGAAATGAGTTCCAGTAAGACAAATTCTCAAGACTCCAGCATCAAGAAAGAACTTCAGTCTCTGATAATTATAGTCCAGCAACTTACTGCTAAGATGGATAAAATGGATACTAAAATAGACACTTTCATAGAAAAACTACAAAACAAATAGACTTGTTACATATGGACCTGCAACAACAGAAGATCCAGATGACAGGCATAGAAGAAGCTGTGAATGACATGGAAAATAGAATACAAGAAGAGGAAATCAACATTGAGTTTCTGCTGAAACAAAATACACATTTACAAACAAAGCTGGATGACCTGGAAAATAGATCTAGGCGCAATAACATTAGGATTTTTGGACTGCCAGAAAATATTGAAGGTAACAATATTACTTCTTTTTAACAACATGGCTCCCTAAAACTTTAGATTTACCAGAAGCATTCTCTTTTGGTATCGAAAGAGCACATAGATCTATAGCTAATACTAACTCTAACAAAAACTATCCTAGATCAGTTATAGTTAGATTTCTATCATCTTTTGATAAAGAGATGGTTCTTAAATCTGCTTGGGCTAAAGCTCCTGTTAAGATTAATGAAACAACTGTGCGTTTTGACAATGACTATTCTACCATGGTATTAGCTAAAAGAAAAGTTTTTCTGCCACTAATAAGGGAGCTTAAAAAAGCACAGTTTAAAACATACCTTCTGTTTCCTGCCAAGCTTAAAATCTTCCTTCCTGATGGTCCTAAAATTTTCAATGACTTAGACTCTGCTTTACTGTTTATCAAAAAAAATAAGATTTTGGAAAAAATAGAAGAAATGGAATGGGCTAGTTCTTCGTTAAAGAGACTGGCAACTGAAACTTTGTGGAAGACTTCAGAGAAGAAGAAGAGACTAAAAAACAAATGATTTTACTATGTTTTTCTTTTTCTCTCTCATCATTTTATTTTATTATTAATCTTTTTAAATATAGTTCCTGCATTTCCAAGAAGCAACAAATATTTTGAAAAAGATTTAATCAAAGTTATTCTCTGTGTGCAAAGAAATGTTTTGTTTCATAACTAGTCAAAATATCTGGAGATTTAATGGCAAGCTGTGATTTAACTTGTTTCTCTTTCTGAAGAGGAAAAATAAGGTCAGTAATTTGATACATTTTTTTTCCTTTAAAAGTTTATATGTTCTTCAAATGCTATTCCTAATTATACTTTCTTGATTACACTGCTTATGCTTGTTTGTAAATAATCTGTCATGCTTTAACTAATAATAATTAGAACTAATTAATAGTAAATAATATGTTTTATTTTTAACTCTATTAATATAAACAGTAAGTAACATTCTATGGTATATACTTCTTATAGCTTTCTCTTACATTTTTTTTTATTTCTGCCTTACACCCTTTTACTTTTTACTCTCTTTTCTTTTCTTTATTAATATATAGAAATGCTTTTGATCATATAGACACAGTAAATAATAAGATTTGCATAGGAGTTGAGTTGGGACAAAAATGTTGAGTTTTCTTACTTATTAATAATTTTGGGCTTGATTTCACTTACATAGAGTCTGTAATAACCAGTAGAATGCATTGTGAAGGTTTAGTCATGTTTAGATGCATTTACACTGCTAAATGAATGTTTGTCACTAGTTTTTAATAAGTTTCCCGCCAAAATGTTAAGAGAGACAATCTGTGATGTGGGCTGTCTCATGCACAGTGTCCATGAGCTACTTTAAAAGCTTCAACTCTCAGAATTCTCACAGAGAAGCTGAAAGCAGCTAGTCTCACCTTTGACCTAGATATCACACTGACACATCACAGATACAGGAATTACACTACCTAATTATACTTTCTTGATTACACTGCTTATGCTTGTTTGTAAATAATCTGTCATGCTTTAACTAATAATAATTAGAACTAAATAATAGTAAATAATATGTTTTATTTTTAACTCTATTAATATAAACAGTAAGTAATATTCTATTGTATATACTTCTTATAGCTTTCTCTTACATTTTTTATTTCTGCCTTACACCCTTTTACTTTCTACTCTCTTTTCTTTTCTTTATTAATATATAGAAATACTTTTGATCATATAGACACAGTAAATAATAAGATTAGCAAGATAGGAGTTGAGTTGGGACAAAAATGTTGAGTTTTGTTACTTATTAATAATTTTGGGCTTGATTTCACTTACATAGAGTTTGTAATAACCTGTAGAATGCATTGTGAAGGTTTTGTCATGTTTAAATGCATTTACACTGCTAAATGAATGTTTGTCACTAGTTTTTAATAAGTTACCCGCCAAAATGTTAAGAGAGACAATCTGGGATGTGGGCTGTCTCATGCACAGTGTCCATGAGCTACTTCAAAAGCTTCAATTCTCAGAATTCTCACAGAGAAGCTGAAAGCAGCTGGTCTTACCTTTGACCTAGATATCACACTGACACATCACAGATACAGGAATAGCAGATTAATAATATGTGTTAAAAACCTATGTCCCAAACATATATATTACTATAACTCATTTAATTCATCTGATTGACAAGCATAAATAATTTTATAACTCTATACTGGAAGAAATTGTCATGTGATATATTTTAAAGCAGTAGTATAGCATGTTTGTAAAATCTGGTTACTAAAATGTGTTTGCTGTGCATTATTTTGTATAAAGCAGACAGATTTATTGAAGGGACAGCAATGTAAGATGGTGCTCAGTAAAGATACAACTCAGTGAGATCAGATATATATATATATGTATGTGTGTGTGTGTGTGTGTGTGTATGTGTGTGTATGTGTGTGTGTGTGTTTGTGTGTATGTGTGTGTGTGTGTGTGTGTGTGTGTGTGTGTGTGTGTGTATGTGTGTGTGTATGTGTGTGTGTGTGTGTGTATGTGTGTGTGTGTATACATGTGTATATATATATATATATATATATATATATATATATATGTATATGTGTGTGTATGTATATATATATATATATATATGTGTGTGTGTGTGTGTGTGTGTGTGTGTATGTGTGTGTATGTAGATATGTATATAAATGTTTCTGAGAATCTGCTTAACTATGAAGTATGATTTATAACAACTTCTATGAATACAATATTTTATTCTATTGGCAATAATGAGTTTGAGTAAATGCTCATATACAAGCAATTCAAGGTTTTTTTGGAAGCTGTTAACTGTATTTACATGACAGAAAATAGATGCATCCTAATATATGTAATGTCTGAATCATATTAGCCAAAGTTTTTGATTTAAATGAATGTTAGAACTTATTTTTCTCTCCTCTTGATTTCTAACATCAAGATTATTTGAATGTTATTTGAATACAAGTGTTTTATATTACATGGATGTATATAGTAGTATGAACAGTGTTTAAAAAAAAAAAAAAAAAAAAAAAGGTTTATTTTAGTTTATATGATGCTGTTTTACCAAATGTGTAGTCTTGTCTTGCTAGATAATTGAATTGAAAACTGTTAACTTCAGTTAAATATAACTAGTATTAAATTGATAAGGTGGTAGCTGACGTACTGCTGCTTAGGGTAGGGGGTTAACTTGAGTGGTAAATACTACTCTAAGTTGGAGTTTACAACTCCAGGCTGGATGCAAGGTTTAATCCTTACATTATTTTCACTTGTTCATTGTTATTTGTATATAGTTTTGACATCCACAATATATTTTGTACATTCATTGTCACTACAAACACAATTGAATCCCATACGAAATCCCATAAGAGATTCAATAAATACAGCTATATTTAAAGGTACACCTAAAGGAGGAGATGTAACATTACTTATCTTGTTATTTGTTATTTTGATCATAAGATTCTTAAGTTTTAAAATGCCAAATGACATCTTTAAAAGGAATTTCTTTAAACATTAATGGATTGAATAATCCATGTAAAAGGGCAAGCCTAATAAGATACATTAATTTACATAAGGCCAACTTAGTCTTCCTACAAGAAACCCATCTCTTGAAAAAATATTGATAAACTAGCCACAAACAAATATACAGTATTGGTTAGTTCAGAGCACACTCAGAAAAGGAGTGGCTATTTTATGGAATAAAAGTATGCCCATTCCTAAAACCATTAAGTCTTATCAGGATGACAAAGGAATGTTTTGTATGGTTACAATACAAATTAATGAGAAGACTTACACTTTAATTAATGTATATTGGATACCTGGAATTGGTATTAATACAGTGAAACATCATCTTGATAAGATCATATCATTCTCTATAGGAGATATTATTTTAGCTGGTGACTTTAATTGTATACTACATGAAAGTGATACTACCACTATAGGAAAGAGAAGAATTACATCTAATGCAAAACATTTAAAGGATTTTGCTAATTCTTATCATTTGAATGATATTAATAATCAGATAGATTCAAAATCATTACCATACACCTTTTTTTCTAACAGATACAAAACTTATTCAAAAATAGATAGGGTCTTTATTTCTAACCAGATGGTAACAGATTTAATTAATTCCAAAATCATTTCATGTCCTATATCTGATCATAATTCAATTGTTTTGAATTCATGATAAAAATACTCATAATGTTCAGATCAAAAGGATACCAGCATACTTAACTCAACTAAAAGACTATAAAGAATATATACTTTCAGAAGTAAAACATTTTTAGACATAAATAACACTCCTGAAGTCTCCATTGTTTATGTTTGGGATGCCTTAAAATCATATCTATATGGACAAAGTATCAGATGGTATAATAATAAAAGGAAATCTTGGGATAAGGAATTGTTAGATATTCAAAGTAAATTAGACTCTTATAAATATAATAATAAAGAAAATATTATGGACAAGAAAGTTATTGAAGAAATAAACAAACTAAATGAGAAATACAAAGAAATTTTAACTCATAAAGTTAAAATAACTTTAGAGAAATACAAGTTTTGTCTTATTCAATAAGCCCCAAATACTTACATAGACTTAAAAATAAAACAAAAAGGTTGAATAAACAAAACCATATCACAGAAATATTTTCTCTAAGGAAAAAGAAGAATGTTTCTAGTATACCAGAAATACTAGATGAATTTAGAAATCACTTTCACAAAATTAACCATAATAATATTAACATGGAACCTAAAGATAAAATAAAGGAGTTTATAACCACAAATATGAATAAAAAGCTTAATAAACAACAGATTAAACTATTGGACAAGAGTATTTCATATACAGAAGTTATTACACAAATAACTAAGCTTAAATCAAACAAAGCACTGGGTAATGATGGTATTATACCAGAGATATATAAAATCCTTTCTAAAAATACATATTCATTAATACATAAGGTTTTTATTTTGGCCCAAACTGAGTTAATAACCCCCCCCCCCATCTTGGCAATATACATTTATTTCGCCAATTTTAAAACCTAATAAAGATCCAACTAGATGTTCTTCATATCGGCCCATCTCATTACTTAATGTTGATTATAAAATGTTTATGAATATCTTTGCTGATAGATTGAAGACAATCATTCCCGGCATTATAGATATAGATCAGACAGGCTTCATTGTAAATAGAAATACTTTTGATAATATAAGAAGAACTTTAACATTAATAGATTTTGCAAATAGGAAAAAGAAAGATTTAACACTTATTAGTCTTGATATAAGTTCAGCATTTGATTCAGTAAGTTGGGACTATCTGTTTACCTTAATGAAGTGCACAAACTTCTCGGATGCATTTGTAAATCTAATTGAACATTTATACAAAGGAACGTTGGCTTATATTAAGGTAGGAACATATGTTTCACAAAAATACCCATTCTTAAAGGTACAAAACAAGGATGTCCACTTTCTCCACTATTATTCACTTTAGTAATGGAGCCTTGGGCTAATTTGATCAGAAACAGTACTGACATAGAGGGTTTTGCAATAGATGAAAATACAACATCAAAATTCAACTTTTGCAGATGATGTTCTAATTACATCAGCAGGATCTAATTCTTCTATACAGTCTCTATTTGATAACATGATGAATTTTAAAAGTATTTCTGGTTTAATATTCAATGAAGAAAAACTAAAATACTACCTATATATACGAAAAATATTCTCATTGGTGATTTTACTAAATATGTACCCAATTCAGGTCAGATAACTTATTTAGGTATAATACTATCTAAAGATATTAAATCTATTATATATAATAATTATAATACCTGTTTTCTTAATATACAAAATCTTTTTAATACCTGGAATAATATGTTTTTTACTATGGAGGAGAGACTTACAATTATTAAAATGATAATATTCCCCAAGATTTTATACTTAATACAATCAAATAATTATCAAGAAACTGAACACACTAATGTTAAATTTCTTATGGGCACCTAATAGACCTAGGATTGCATTAAAGAAACATACTAATAGCTGGTCTCAAGGGGGTATTTCTTTTCCAGACTTTAATTTATATACTATCTCTTCTATTGTAAAAGTTATTACTTTATTAATAGATCAGTCATATGTCACAAAATGAAAAGATTATTGGGAGCTAATTAGTATACACTTCATGAAAATCTCCTTAACACATAAAAATATGATTGTAAATAACTCCATGTTATGGTTACTAAAGGAATTTTGTACTTCATCTATTACACCTAAACATATGGTTTGTTACCCATTAAATATTATTATTAGTTATCGTAACTTTATATTCATGCACCCTAAGTATAGGGAATGGAATTTTATTGTATTTCCTATAATGTATACTCAGGGTATGCTTTTGTCATCTACATCTGAAGGAACTCATTTAGCTATAGATAATGATCTAAAGTACTGGTATCAGTTGATATCTGATAATAAAGTAAAAAATCTAGATTTCTTAAAACAAGAATTTGATCTAAGAGAAACTTGCTGGTTAGAGGTTCAGACCTTTAGACAACATCTCATTAATAAAATAGATTTAATGTCTATAACTGTTAAAGAATCTATTCCAACACTGATTGATTACTTGATATTAAATTTACAACATAAAGTTTCTGATAAAGGTAAACTTTCATACATACATAAAGTTATCAGACAAGAAACTTTTACAGTGTAGATTCATACTGGAATTATTTCACTTCTATTAATGGGGACCCACCAAATCAACAAGATAAACAATATATATTGGAATCTGCTTATAGAACTACGTCTTCCATTGTCTGGAGACTTTATACATGGAAATTTTTACATAGATCTTTTTATACACCTTTGATGATGAATAAAATAAATAATAAAGATAATCTATGTAAGAGATGTAATGTATAAATTAATGCTGACTGGGCTCATATGTTTTATGACTGTATAAAATTGAAAGAATACTGGAAGTCAATTAATGAAATTTTGCAGGCTCTTTTTACAGATAATTTCATTATTTCTAAATCTCTTATATTATTCAACACACCTGTACCTCAAAGTGTTAAAAGGTTAAGCTTCCCTTGTTATGGTCTATTCTAGCAGTGGCTAGGAAAATAATAACTAGAAATTGGATTTCAGATACACCTCCTTCGTTCAATGAATTTAAAAATGTTATGAATATAGTGTGCCATATGGAAATAAACACAATTAGGACTAGAACAAATAGAAAAACATCTTATTTTATTGTATGGGATAATTTACAAAATTTGTTAAAAAAATTTTAATTTCAATAGCATGGTATTTTCGTTTAATTAATTGATCTGATTGTAGTGGATGTCTTTGTAAATACTTTAGTTGTTTTGTTGAATATTATAATAATACCTATTTTTAATTACTTGTATAAAATTGTTATGATATTTCTCTTATATGTTAAAACAATAAACCTGTTTTGAGAAAGAATATTATTGTCAGACTATTACGCTTTATTTACATACAAACTATATGAGACTCTTCCTGCCATATTCTCCAGTATATGCGGTACTTGCCTTGAACAATACAGGTTTTATACAGGCATTTAATTTACTAATACTTTTAGTTTTATTTCCTGTGACAGTAAATGTGTGAGTACTACTGACCTGCCTTGCATCGCAACCTCGTCAGGTGAATGACGTGGGCCTTCTGGTTCACAGCCTGCTCTATTGCAGCTGTGGGGGACATAAGAGGAATATTTAGCCATACCTATCCATGATATACATCAGCTTGCAATTATTACACACATAGTGGGATGATACTTACACATAGCTGGGACATCCCCTTCTGCTCTAGCCTCTTGGATCCACTAGTCCAAGAGGTCCCCCTTATGCAACTTCAGGTTGGCATAGTGATGCCTGACCTGCTCACCAGTTCGGGGTATGCCTGTGGCACTGGAGAGGTCACAGGCAAGATGGTCCCAGGCCTCCGCGTTATATTGGGAGCCCTGTTACTGGCCCTGCAGCAGTCTTTGATCATGGTCTTTGACAAGGAGTCCTGCCATGACTCTGGCCTCCTGGATGCACCAACACTGTGACTGAAAGTGCACACTTTCTCCCCTTCCTGACATGGTGCCTGCAAGGGGAAGCTGCAACCAGTTATGAGATGTATTCCCACCTCTTGGGTTTAAGTAGGACCGATTTCCTGCACTTTTCTGTGATTGGCTGGTTTTGAAAAGGCTAAGCTATGGGCAAACCTGCTTACCTAGGTTTGGCCCTGTTTAAATGGGTATACCTCTGGGCACACTGTGTTAGCTAGCCTACACATTGCTTACATCTCCTAAGTTGGCCTGTGCAATGCTTAGCATTGCTTACATTAGACTTTGCATTATATTTCTTTTTTGGCATTGATTTATAATTCATTACACCTTATATGTATTCCTGGTATCCATGATTCATGAGTACATACACTGTATAGGGTCCTTGTGTTTTTTTGGGAACTTCAACACTCTGTTACAATTGCACCTGACTTCTGGGCTTACTGCTGTACTCCAGTTCACATATTTATGTTATGTAGCGGGTTGAGGCATATATGTCTGTATACTGATTCCTTTCACAGGTTCAGTTTAATTTTACTATGGTGAAGACTTGTTTGCTGATACTTCATTCTTTTGTACTTCTATGATACCTTGAAGGTTAAATACTGTGACTATAGTGTATAAGGTCCTGGGTTCAAGACCTGCAAGGCTGTTTATTTTGTTGATGGGCAGAACAAGGGTCATTGGATACAGAGTGATTAGGGCACTTTTGAGCATTTGTAAGTGGGTTTGCATGGGTTTGCGCTAGGGTAAGCAATGCTAACCTCTAGTTACATATGCTTACAGAGAGTTAGCTTCAAAATTGCTTAATCTGTTTGCACGTTGCTTACCCTTGCACAAATGGGCTTAAACCCGCTTACTAGTGCTTAAATATGCTTATTGGTGCTTAAACCTGCTTACTAGTGTTTTATTCATTATGATACTGACACCTCACATGTGCATTTACTGCAGAACTCCACTTCATTACTATATGTTATTTAGAGGGTTATGCAACATAAATATTAGTCATAACGTGCTTTGCCATGGAAAATGGAATGTGCTGCAGTGGGACTTGAACCGGGAATGCCTGCTTGTAAGGCGATTGTTCTGCCCACTACACTATTGCCATGCTGCTTCATTTACATATATCTTCCTTGTTATCCTCTTCAGCCATTTAAGCTGCCTTAACCATACCTAAGCGATGGGCACACCCACGCACCTACAGTTAGCTTTAATTGGATTAAAAAAAAAATGTTTGTTCATTTTATTTCTGTATACTTGCTGTTGTACATGAGGGGGACTGTTGGTGGGGATGTACGGACACTATGAGCACTCTCACTCATTTTTTAGCCCTTTCTGCTGTTCTTCATTGTGGGGGCATGTATATTCTGAGAGCTCTACTCTCAGACACGACCCCTGCACTCTTACACGCTCTGTGTAAGATTAGGTGCTCAGTCAGGGTGCCTCATTAATATGCATGGTGCACTGCTGTCCTGCTCCTAAATGGCCACCTCTGTGCAGGACTAAGCTAGTCCTGCAAGATGGAATAGTAAATCTGGGGAATATCTCTTTTATTATGTAGTTATAAAGTAATTTATGTTTTCAGCTATTCTTCTGAAGTTAACTTCTTGTGTTTCAGTCACTATTGTTAAAATACATATACATTTAAACAGTTACAATAGTATATATACATTTCTGCTCAGTATTTTATGAAATATCTCTTCCGCATGTCAGTACAATATGGCATACAGTTCTAATACAGTTGTAACATAAGCAATTGCATCATGCTGATATTCACAAATGACACACAACCACGTACAAAATTCCAGATAGCTAGGCTGGCAGTATCTCCTTCTGTCACACTTCTATATAAATCATATTAATATTTAAATGACATATAATTATTTACAAAGTTTTAGACAGCTGGGTTGGTAGTTTTTCCCCTTTGTCACAGCCTCTAAACCCATCTGTGGGTCTGAAATGCTAATTGCAGCTAACACAGCTGATTTGCACTATCTTCAGCCAATGACATGCAACCACTGTGCAATATTGTGTAATACTGGGCTTCATGTAAATTAGGGATCCTTTTTGATATGCTGTGCTGGACATTACTGGGGTATGGAGACTACATCATCACAGAAGGTAGGTCTGTAGCAGAAACCTTACCATAGAGATGTGTGTGCTACATGCTGTAGCTGCTGCTGCTGGTAATAGACAAAGACAGAGAGTGTGAACACTTTGGAAGACAACAACCTGTAGGAGTACCTGCGTGAGCTGTGTCAGCCTTGTTATAGAGGGAGAGCCAGAGTGAGGCTACCCTTTCCACTCCAAATAAGGCATGTGTTTAAGGTAAGTATGACAGCCAATGGTATCAATATCAGAGTACTAGGCATCATATTTAGTGTTTCCTCGGGTAAGATGGAGTATAAATATAAGGATATGTCCACAATTTGGGAAACTGGCAGGCCATGTGTTATAGTCTGGTAGCAATTTGCAGTATGTATGAGGGCAAGCCTTGCTACAAGCAGATACTTCCAATGCATATATTAACTGTACAGCTGTGATAATCTGCACAGTGACTTTGGAAGGATTGTGTAGTTCATGCTGATATTAGTGGCCCTTATTTGCAGTACCTGTGTTGATATTCTGTGTGAGTGCATATTAATGCATGATGTGACACTTTATGCACTTATAGTTTTGTTATAGGGATATGTGAAGTGTGTTCCTACCTGCAGACCTATGATCTCCATCAGTGAAAAGCAGACATGTCATTTAAAATGCATTGTGCGGATAAAGAGTGCATGACTCGGTCATTAATTGCTGCCTTCACAATACTGTAAATTCACTTCTACACACCACTGGATTTGAACCCCAGACTGTGCATGGCAAAATGAACTGTTTGCAAGACGATTAACAGATTGAGCTACTGAGTCAGTGCTGCAGCAGGTGTATTTGCAAGATATATGTGCACACATGCAGGCTGTGACATACATTTCCTACATCCATGAGAATGTGCATGGCTTTATATGGATGTATGTGTGCACTGGGTCCCAGCTGAACAAGTCTTTTGCAATTAATGCCTTAGCAGGTGTCTTTCTACATGTTTTGTTGCTGAAGGACACATTTACCTGCTATCACAGACTTCACTTACATCCATTATTATGTATTTGGCTTTCTAGTGGTGTACTACTGCACCAGAGTCCAAAGTACACTCTCATTTTTAAACTTTTTAATTTAACTACTTTTTAATAACGTTTGCACTCCACTCAATGGTGTGCAGCTCCTCTGAAACACACTTAATGACTGTAACTGGCAATAATCTGCAGGTGTGACAGTTTTGGGTTTAAAATATAAGACAAGTGTTTATTTTGTAAGTATGTATTATAAGTTTAAAAACACATATAGTCAATATAGCTCTGTTTAGCTGAGTTGAACGAAGCTGCGCAACTCAGTATGCCTCGCAGCAATGAGCTAAAATATATAAAGAAAAGTAAAATGGGGAGATAGGAAAATGGTGAAATGTGGTGCAAGCAGGGGAAAAACATAGTGAAAGGCAGGTAGGTATGTGCAGGAAGGGTGTAGGAAAGAACCATAGCTATCCATTTCTTGTACAGCAACAACTGTGCACTTTGACATAATTTGTATAACTACAGAGAGAGAGGTGAGGACAACATAACTGTATTGTCAAGCAAATTGGACCAAATTACGTGTGTCCAGTGCAAATGTGTGCAAAATGGAGAGCTATGTGTGGGATGATTTTTTTTTTTGGGACAGGTGCACATTGTTTTTAAGGTGAGAGTGGAATGTTGGGGAAGGGATGTAGGTACATGTGGGGAGGTAAGTTGGGTAGGTGAGGATGCATTTGCAGACAGAAAAGACATACAAGACAGCAGACAGGGGTGGTGTGTGACACATGAGGCGGGTAAACACCTTGGACAGGGAGGGTTGTGGAATCCAAGTCCCATGTGCCTCCAGACAGCAGCAGCATGAGTCACAACCCCACCCATGGGACTGTCGACATTGCTCCTTCACTGACCCAAGGGTGGAAGTGCTGGAGGCTGGACGATAGGGTGAGACTGCTGCACCAGGTATGCCAGCATGCCCTCAATCTGTTGCAGGTGGTGGTCAAACCCGCAGTAGACTATCCTGCACACTAAGACCAGTACCTCATCCCAGGTGACAACACCCCCTCTACCACCACTCCCAGAGGGGGACCGGGCCCCATCCCATAGGGCAGTAGTGCTGGGGCAGCAGAGGGGGCACCACCAGTTTGAGTCCCAGTGCCACTGCTGGTTGAGGCATGGTAGGCAGATCAGCTGGAACCAGCCTAACATGATGTGCTGTGGTGAATGAGGTATAGCAAAAAGTTAAGATTAGTAATAACCAACCATTGTTAGTTTTAGCAGAATGGAACATCATTTCAATTCATTCAAATACATATTAATGTATAGTATGTGTAACACAACAGTAAATAACATAACTGTCAGTATGGTAACAGCATGCCAGTAAGAAGTAAACCATAAGGGCAACAAAATAGTTTAACAAAGTATATTAATAGTGAATCATAATAACACACAACAATATTACATAACATTTTACAAAAATGTAGTTAGTTTAACAACATATGTTAATATTAAATCATAATAATAAATAATAATAATAAATAAATGAAGATAAGGGGTGTGGAGAGAGAGAGAGAAAGAGAAATAATTTATTACTGACAATGCAGACTGTATCCCAGAAAACATTTATAGTACATACTCTCCAGGTGTGTAGTGTCAGTTCTGAGTACAGTGACTGTAATCCTTCTATAGCTAATGCAGCACATATATACCTCTCAAGCTGTTAGCATGGGTCAGTATGGGCCAAGCAATAACAAATGCAGGTACACAACTACACAGAACACTTTCTCGTAATGTGGACTTTTATAACTAACAAGGTGTTCTGTAAGCAAATTTGGTAATGCATTCCATTCCAGGCAATCATTTTTCTAGTAATCCTGTGCCAGATGGATCTGGCTGTTCTAATTTCATTACATGAAATTGTGACACTTGAGAGGCATGTTTGTGTACAGTACATAAACTAGATATACATCATGCCTTAATTGGCAGGCATGGGAATAGAATCCAATAGCTGTGACTGCAGGGAATATCTGCAAAAAATTTAACTTTATTGGTATTGCAGATAACTGTCTGTAAAATGTTAGCACAATCATATCTGCTCAATACATGGGCTACCTCAGCTGTATACCATATACCATTTGTTCCTGGAGTGGAAGAAAAAGAAAACATTATGTGACTGAATTAATTTTGCATTATAGAACTATTACAGTGCTATATTTGACTGCAGTAACAGTAGAACACACATGCATGGCATACAGCCACACTGTATTTATTGAAACAAATCTCTTTAGGAATCAACTATGCTGTGTAATGCTTTATTGGTATTAATGATGTGTCAGTGAAATGTAATCACAATCATATCTGTTCATAACATGGGCTACCTCACCCATATATCTTTTGTTCCTGGAGTGGGAGAAAAAGACAGCATTATGTGACTGAATTTGTTTTGTATTCTAGAACTATTACATTGATATACTTGACTGCAGTGACAGAACACACATGCATGGAATATGGCAATAATGCATTTATTAAAACATATTTTTGTAGGAATTATCAATGCTGCTTAACACTTTATTGGTATTGCTGATAAATGTCTGTGAAGTCCACACAATATCTGCCCATAGACTGGGCTACCTCACCCATATACCTTTATTACCTGAAGTAGGAGAAACAGAGAGCATTATGTGACTGATATTGGCCTGGAGACAGCCTTGGACCATACTATGAGTTAAACAATGCAGTTTGCAGGCCATTAGTCTTGCATTCTACAGCTATTACAGTATTACACTTGACTGTAGCAATCTTACCATAGATAGGTAATGCATAGAGCTCTACTGCAATGGTTATGACAACACAATCCTGCAGTACACCATTTTGCTTATTGTTATTAGTATTGTTTATTGATTATTGCAATACAGTTGTTAATGTTTAGTTATGCACTGCAGCTCTACTTTCCCATTTATTGTACCATAGTTCTTGCCCATTTGTTGCACTACAATTTTCATGGTGTATACTTTATTGCAGTAAATACTTTACTCTTTCTTGCTTATTGCACTACAGTTAACATAATAAATCTGTACATACCACACTCACAGCACAATCTGGCAAGGCATCCAGCATGGGACTCAACAATGGGAGCCCTCTCAGCTGCAGCTGTTGGGAAAGAAGCACACCATTATCCTTACCAGTTTTGCAGACATTCAGCTTGGATTTTGATAAAACAGAGGAAAACATACTTACATATTTGTGGGGGATTCCCAGCTCTAGCTTTTTGGACCCAGATGTCTAAGGTTCCCCTCTTTCTCCTCTTCAGGTTATCATAATAGTGATTACACTGCTCACCTGTGTGGGGGATGCCAGTACTCCTGGTGAGTTCCCAGGCTGCTGCCTTAAACACTGAACCCTGTAAAGCACCCTGCAGCAGCCTGGGTTCATGATTTTTTACCAGGAGCCCAGCAAAGACCTTGGACTCCTGAACACCCCATCTCTGCACCCAAAAGCATATATGTTCACCAGCACCACCTGCCATATCACCAGTTAATCAGACTCCAAAGCCTGTTGCATAATTTCTGCCTATTGTGCCTAATATAGGCTGTTTTCCTGCCCTTATAAGTCATTCAACAACATTGAAAAAAGTGCTGCATTGCCTATCATTAGGCAAACCAGCTAAGTGCAGCTAAGCAGTGTAAAAACTTGCACAACCAGAATTTTAGCTCAGCTTAGCACTTTGCGCACCAAAGTAGCCATTAGCATGTTTAAGCAGTGCTCAGCCCAATGGAGCAGTCCCATATTTCACAAATTTGTTTTTAAAAACATATTTAATAAATTAAATTATAGACATCTTACCACTGCTATGGACCTGAACCCAGGATCTACTAAACATTAGGCTGTATCTCTAACCATTTAGCTACTTGTATATTATAAAAACTAGTATACCTTCACATATATTAGTGAGCAGGGGTGGCTCATGCTACTGGGCTGCAGAAATGCAGCCCCCCAGCTGTAAAACAAAAATAAAAGAAAAAGAAAAAAAGAATACAAAAGAAAATAAAAAAACAAAAATGCATTGTGCATGCATGGCATTTCCGATATCCAGGCTGCTGGTTAACCAGTCTGGAGCATGTGCACAGAATCCGGACTGTCTCACCAGCAGTCTGGATTAGGAAGACAAGCATCTGGATTAGGAAGACAAGCATTCAGCAGCAGCATATCAGGCTGCAACGTCCGCAGGCTGGGTAGCACCCAGCTTTCTCTGGCGGGAAGAACTTGCTCTGCACAGGCATTTGGATGTTCAGACTGTAACATCTCAGCATGGGCTTTACAGAAGAGAATAACTGCAGGAAGAAATAATTGGGTTTACTGACTTTAGATGTACGGACTGCAACATCAGCACAGGCTTAGCAGGAAGGAATACTTACTACTTTAAGGTATGGAACTGTAGCTTGGTGTGTGTGTGTGTGTGTGTGTGTGTGTGTGTGTGTGTGAGTGTGTGTGTATGTGTGAAATGCCCCAGTTGCTATATGGTGGTGGGTAGAGAATCAAGCTTGAACCCTGTACCTTGGGCCCAGGTGGCAAGATCCTGAATTACCTACCCACCATCGTTTGTAAAAATTTGCAGATTTTTGCCTCGTATTTGTTCTCTTCTGTTCCTCATAAAATCTGTGGTTTCTGTATTTTTGTCTTTGTACAGTCAGTAGTGCAGTGGTGCAGTGGTAGCATTGCTGCATGAAAGCTATAGGTTCTCTGGTTTGATTTTTGGTTGGGGTGCCTTCTGTGTGGAGCCTGCATATCCTCCCTGTGTTTGTGTGGGTTTCCTCGAGGAGCTCTGGTGTCCTCCCATCTTACAAAGACATGGTCTGGTGTGTTTCTCCCTGGGCCTCTGCTGAAAATTGGCTTTTGTTCCAAGTCAGACTTTCCTGGTTAACAAATGTGAAATAAATAAAAATGAATGACAAGCATTTGAATTTCACACTTCATATTCTTAAGGAAAGTACATGCTAACACAAAACCTTTTATTCTAGCAATTTTCTAAGTTTATAAGATGGATATTTGAAATGTGTCCCTATTTTTGGGACTGTTTTCCCCCATTATTGGCTTCATCCAGGTTTTTTTGCTAAGGTTGAGAGCTATGGTAAGAACTGAATATGTTTGGGGCTGTATTCCCCCATTAATGGCTTTTTTCAGGTGTTTTGTGCTAAGAGGTCGACAGCTATGGTGAGAACTGAATTCACTAAATGGTAGCCATTTAAGTTTCAGTCTTCCTCTCTTTCACAAAACAGCTGATTTGCCATAGTGGTATGTTGTTCTGACTGTTTTGCACAGGGTCCTGGGTTCAAGACTTGACAGTAAAATGTATGGTGGTAACACAGCGTTTTATTCTAGCAACTTTCCAACATTATACAAGAAATTATTAAAATGTGTCCCTGGTTTTTGGCTTTTGTCCCCCCTAATACATTTTGGCTTTTTCCAGATTTCTCATGCAGCAAAGTTCAGAGATACAGCTAAGTGTTGAGTAAATTTTACAAGGAGCTGAGAAATGCAGGGGAGGAAAAGTTAAGTGCTGCTTATGCTGATACTTCTTGCATTGTTAATAGCACAACAGGTAGTATACTTGCTTTTGATGCAGAAGGCTATGGGTTCTACTCCCACAGTAGGTAGATGCATTGCTGATACTGTGTGTTGCAAAGGGGGGGGTGGGGTGCTGCAGTCCTTTTGGCAAAGATACCTAGTAACTATGAACATGTTATCAGTTTGCCATCCATTCCCTACTGCAATATTACTAGCGTATCATTTTTTTTAGTGTAACACAGGGAATTTATTCCTCAAGGGCAACAGGCACTTTATTTGTAGATGAAACAATGAAATATGAAGTTGTTTGCTAGCAGCAACCTCTTCATTACTTACAGATCTCTTTAATGTGGAATTATTTAGATGACTTTTACTTTTTCAGAGATTGTGCATATTTACTGATACTAATGGACTGTAGAAGTTTGAGAAGACTTTTATGATGAAATGTTCTGAATTGGGCAGTTTTGTCATTATTGGTGCATGCATTTTGTTTCATTGTTTACCGGAAACATGTTCACATCAATAAATTTAAAACGCCCTCTAAAACTGTACTGTATTGTACAAGGAATATAATTTAATACAATCAGGAAGGTGTGTCAAAGAGCATGTGTATGTTTCGTGTGCAAGGGGGCTGTGTTTTGAAAACAGCTCAAAGTTAATCTTTATCTGCCACTGGCAAAATATATTTTCTTTGAATGTGGGTTTCAATGCTGTTTTAATGAATGTGAGTTTCAAGGGCAAATAAGTTTTAATGCTGAGTCTGTTTTCATTGTGAGACTGTTGCTTTGTTTAGCAGATATCTATTAGTGTTTGTGCTGTAAAATGCAAAATAAAACTTTCAAATGAAGTCCAAATCATCACAGAAGTAAAGCAGTATGCACATTAGTGTTTATGGTAAATGGGTTGAAATAGCCAAGTAATGGTTCATTGGAATGGCTGTAGGTGGGAAGCTCCATTTGACCATGATGTTGTGAGGGAAGAAGGGTGGCAAGCTCAAAGACAGCCTCGGCTGAACTATACCTCTCAACTGTCCAGATTTTTGCAGAATTAATAGATATTTGCTTCTTATTTTCAGTTTGTTTGTGGTTTTCTGGCAAATCATTTAGGAATTAAGTCACAAAATAATGACAGACACAGAGTTTCAGACTTCATAACCTTCAGAAAAATGCATGCTAAAGCAAGACCAGTTATTCTATCAACTGTCTTAGCTTATACATGAGCAAGTTTTAGTACTGTTTATATGCCCCCCAATATATTTGGCATTGTCCAGATTTCCTGCATTAAGAGATTGAGAGGTATGTGCAACTAAATTGCTTTATAGAATTAGGCATATCCAAACCTCTCAATTGTCCCTGATTTTGGCTCAGAATGTTGATCTTCCCCTAATAATCCCTCCGCAAAATGGCAATTTTGGAAGAAAACATGGAGGGTTTACAATTAATAAATAACTGTACTAATCAGAGTTCTAGATTACTTTTCTTTCAGAAATGCATGTAGATTCTTTTATTTTGTCAGCTGCTCAAGTTAGCAGTACTAATATTAAAAAAAGTGTCCCTTCTTTGACAGGTTCCCAGGTGTATTGTGTGGCTATTTTATACTTTTACATCACATTTTTGGTCTGTTTTTCATAAAATTGTTTTTGGAAAATTAGTGGCAAATCAATAAAGACTAAAGTTAAAAAATAATGACAGACATTTGAGTTTCAGATTTCATACCCTTCAGAAAATTCATACTAATGCAAGACCTACTATTCTATTATCTTTCCAAGTTTATAAGAGCAATACTTAAAATTTGTCCTTATTTTTGAGCCTTTGTCCCACTTCTATGTGTGGCTTTGTCCAGATTTCTTGCTTTGAGGTTGAGAGGTATGACAAATGTGTCAGGGCCATCACAGTCAGCCAGAGACATTTCAAATTGTGACATACTTGTTGCACCCCACTCCCCCATCTAGTGACTCTGGATGTGTCCAAGCAAGGCAAGGAGCAGTTATGCAGAGTAAATGTGCAGAGTATGCCCATCCAATCTAGGCACAAGTACTACAGTGGCTTTTCATCTGTCCTTGATTTTTGCAGAATGTTCTGGTTTCTGTCATATTTTTATACTGTTGATTTATGCTTATTATTATTCAAAAAGTGTCTGTTGCTCTGTGTTTAAGTAGCAATGCTTTAATCACTGTTAGGTAAGCATGTATGATATTGTAAGATGCAAGTAAACTTTAAAAAGCATACTGTTAAAGAACTGCCAACATTGAAAGCCTTTCTGTTGTTGCCATGCAGATAATACTTACATAACTAGATAACGTATAAGCCTTGGGTATTGAAATGCATATGACAGTATTTGTAATAAAGGACAAGATTACATTTTAAGATGCTCATTACATTTGTTGGAGACTTGCAGTCATCTTTGAAGGCTTTACCTGTGAACTAAACAGAATTCCAATCTATTGTGTGTGGTCCATAACCTGTGCAGTAATCTTTTAAGCAATGCATCTTGACCTTGTTTCTTGTTTGTGTTTCATTTTTTACTTTGATCATGTTTTCCTCATGAAACAAGTAAGTAGTTGTTGTCAAGCAGCAAGTCTTTTTGGATAGGAACCATTTTTACAAGTGGGGGTATCACAGAGATTGCTACTTTCAGCATGTTACTTGGTACTTTAATAAAGCTGAATATAAATTATAATTAGAACTGTAGTGTAAGGAGAAGTGGTTTGAGTTGAGTGCTGCTTGTTTTTCTTATACTTGATTTTGACTGGCATTTCAGTAATGTATTTAAAAAGTAATTTATTTTTTCATGCTTCACAACCTTTTTGTTTCCACCTAGATATTAAGTAAGCTGTCATGCAGCCAATGCATTGAATTTTTTTTCTTCTACACTTCATTTTGTCTTGATTGGACTCTCATAATGACGGTTTGGCACCCAGGGCAGCGTATTTAATTAAAGTTACAGTTTTTGTGGTTTTGAGCATAGCTCCTCACCTTTCTATTTGGCCACACCCCTTCTCATTGACCCCACCCATTCAGCTGTCTCCTGCAGCCCCCCCTTTGATTTGAAGTCACCAGCCACCACTGCTACTGGACTACCTGTTAGCATTGCTAAGCACCGCGACATGCCACACAAACCTGCTTAAATATACCCAGACAAAAATAATTAATTACATCTGGTTTCTATTTTTTGATGTCTAGCAGCTGTCGGATATGCATGTATGAATGCCGCTCTGTGGCACTCCCTCCCGCATCACGCAGTGATTAAAAAAAACAAATGGAAAAAATACAAAAATATTTACAATAACAAAAATACGTAATTATGATAATTAATGACATTCAGATTTTTATGTTTACCATGGCCATGTACATGGGTACATTCCATGTAGGCTCTACATGGTACCTACATGGAATTTATTAAATCTTGGGGAGTGTTTATATTTAATGCATTTATCTAGCAGACAAGTAGGGATATGTGTTAGAGATTATGACAGTATAGTAAGCAATTTTAATCCCTCAAGTATAAGGAGTAGAGAAGTAAATGTAGAAGATTGAAGTAGTTATGATGGAATACTTAAACTAAATTGCCTGTTACTTACTGTGTTAACCTTCTAAGTCTATTGTTTCAGTGTATAGCAACTGTCTTAGGTAAAAAAAGAATTAGATCTGGAGGGAGTAATGTGCAATATGTAATAGAGGGGATAGCAGGGCTGCAAGGTTTTCTTTGAGAGAAATGGTTTTAGATAATTTGAACTGAAGGTGAACAGTTTTTAAGGGAGGGGTAGCTGGGTATTTGTAAAAAGCTGTATAGGTGGAGTAGAGATGTTTGGAAGATAAAGGTAGGATGGGAGGGATCAGATGGGCAGATTATGTAAGAGGGATTTGATTTGTCCATGTACAGCTATGGGAGTGGCTACGGTGTATAAGTGTAGATGTAATGGGGGTGGGTGGGAATGGGGTGGAGTAGGGGAATAGAGTGAGCTCGACTAGACCAAGGGCAAATGGAGCAGGATGACTAGAAATTGCAACAGACTGGAAAGAAAAACAGTCAGTGAGCAGTAAGGAGAATTATTAAGCTTATGGAATGGGACAGCAACTAGAGGTGGAGTTCTTATATATGAAGTAGTTATCTATATAAAAGGGGTTAGGTACGGGTAAGTAAATTAAGTAGGTATTGATGTAAAACAGGAGCTATCTACAGGTAAGGGAAAAGGTAAAGATTGGGGAAGAGAACTAACTGATTAAATGGAGTGGTAGAAGATTTATGGAAACTAGAAGGGGGTGGGAGAGCAGCAGGAGGGTTCATTCAGTGATCTACTTGCAGCCATGCACAGTATGGATTAATTACATGAATGTGGGTAAGACGTAAACATACATTAATAGCAAGTGAAAGTCGATAACCATTTGGATGAAGTTGAGTAGGAGTAACTAACTTCAGGCTGGGCAGAGGTGAGTTCCACACTGTTGGCATGTCAGCATTATTACCTTGTCTTTCATTTATCCACATAATCCAGAAGAAAAATTGATATTAGGGCTGTAGCACACCACCAAAAACTGAACGCTAAAGAAGAGTAGATAGAGAGACAGAAAAGAATGGCATGAGCTGTCAGTGCACAGTTTGAAATCCTTCTATCCTCAACCCCTTTTCCTATTTTTGCACTTGAGTTCAGGGTGTTACTTCAACAGTGACAATCATCTGTAGCCAAGGTTTACACTGCTGGATGGCTAGCTTTGCTGTGGTAGTTCATTCATACCACTCACACACACACTCACATCTATGGCCAATTTAGAGTGACCGATTAATCTACTGCATGTCTTTTGAATGTAGAAGGAAACCAGATCACCCAGAGAAACCCATGCAACTGCAGGTAGGAAATGCAGACTCCACACAGAAGGCACCCTGGCCATTACTTCCTTTTTCCTAAAATAACACAAATGTTCAGCTATGATAGAATCAAATTGTGACAAAAGCTGCACTAGGCCTAAGAAATTACCATTGCCATAGGTGTACAGGGCTTCAATCGTACCAAGGAATGCCATGTTCTGTTCTACCAGGTATTGGAGAATAGCTGTAAAGTGTTTTAAAACACCATTCCAGCGAGTTCTGTTTTTCAACAACTGCTTGTCTCATATCGTCCATTGTCTGCCTACTCTTTACTTTATTGTTGTCCAGTTGCTTCCACTTCATCATGCATGCTGCAAGCCCAGGGGCTCAGTCATGGCTGTGTAAATCTTTGAAGCTCTCTCTCTGTTTCTCTCTCTCTATGTTCTGCAACCACCTGACCAGAGAAGATGGTTAAAATATCTAAATAGTTTGCATGCAAAGCAAAACAGTGCATCTTTTGAGACTGAATAATTCAACTAACTGTGTTTTGCTCTCTCCCCATTAGGCAGCATATGGAAGTAGTTCTCTGATGTAAACCTTGTTTTCTGTTCATTTACTAGGAAGATGTCAACACTATTTGCAAAAGTCCCTGCTGAATGGCAGCTACTCTAAACCTATCCCTTATCAAGTCTGGACAAGTTCCTAGATCGTCAAATGATACGCCTGACACTCCCTGCAAGTCACAAACCACATCTGTTGTCACTACAGACGTATGGGTTCCTTCTGTATCAAACTTTGGTGATTCAGGCAGCAATTCCAAAGTTGAATCCACATTTGTTGACATAAGTTCTCCCACAGTAACAGCTGTAAGTTCACAGGACTGTGGTGCAGCTGCAACAGAGTGGGGACTTTCTATGATAAGGATACTGGGCTCACAGTGGGTGGGCTGTAATGCAGAACCATGGTGGTGTCCTGAAGGCAGACTGATTGCTGAATATCCTTTCTCTGATGACCCACAGAAACATTTCTTAATGACATCATGTCTCTTTGCATCCTCAGTCTGCACTGTTGAAGCTTTCGTTTTGCTGCTCCTGACAAATATGTATGCTTCATTTCTGAATGGGAATGGAATAAAGCAGAATTACCATACCAGCAGACATTGGGTCCTTTTATCATGATATTAATAAAAAGCACTATACTTCATCTACATGTTGCACCACTTTCTTTACCCTACCTGGGACTGCATGATCTCAACTGAAAGTTTGACAAAGGTTAGTGCTCTGAACACATTCTGACAATGATGGTATTTTCCAGATTATACAGAAACAACTCCCATATGACAACAGTGGAATGTTACCCATCAGATTTATTTAATGGACTCACTAAGGCAAACCCTCAATTTTGAGGTACCCATTGCCACAATATGTGAAATACAAACTCCAAGCTAGCCAACTGGTGTAGGCAATAAGTGTCTTAACTGTAAGCTCAAGTTACAAACCTACAACCTTTCCCTTAATAAACTGCCTGTGATACTTGCCTCCTCTGCTTACAAAATACAGTCACTAACTATATGTCAGTTTTGTGCATATCTCGTTAAGCATTCTCTACCATATTGTACTACTACTCCTAAAAAAGTTCTAATGAAAGGAAATATCCTCAAATGTATGGGCTCTGACCAGGTAGCATTATAATCCCCTCTAGCACAACATCGTGATATGTAAGATGGGTTTTACAAAATGTAAATTTTCATGTAAACTGACTTTTAACTCTCAGTGGAACATGTGATGGCAGCTGTTAAGGCCTGACCACTGCAAAACATGCATTTAGGTTAAGCAGAAACATCTAAAGCTGCCACACCAAGTCAACTAAGAGCTATATAATCCATGGTGCAATGCATACCAAAGAATTGACCAGTTGATTTCATCTTGCACTGTAGGCACAAAAACTGAAGAGAAAGGAGGACCAGAAGGCCAAAGAACTTCAGTGCAGGCATGTAGACCAGAAAAAAGGATTAGATTACAAAAGTCATGTTAGTACTACTGCAGGCACAAAAGAATGAGCAACCAGTACTAATCACTGTTAATAATACATATACAATAGGCACATCTCAAATGCATTACAAAATTTCTATTGACATCTGCTACTATTGTATTGCAGGCAGAAAACTGCAAAGTAACAGTGACAAGTAGGCAAAAGGACTGTAATGTAGGCAGTAGACATAATATTACAAAATACATATTGCATAATGACTTTCATTGACAACAGTTACTATTGTACAGCAGGCAGAAAGACTGAATAATGACTGTGACCAGTAGGTAAAAATCTTAATGAAAAAGGCCAAAATCACTGTTTTAAGTTTCAATATCAAATACTGGAGGTGAATCTCAGCTTTTTCTATGACAGTATCTCCCTTTCATCCCCCCAAACATGTGAAGATGCCCCAAAAGACCTACAATATTGTTATTACAAGCTTTCTGGAACAAGTGACTAAAGTCTGAAAGAACAAATGGTTAAGTAGAGAGTCACAAGTTTTAAAGGGCGCACACTAAATTATATGGCAAGAAAAAATTATGGAACAAGAAACAAGACATTCCCAAAAACTATTTCCACTTTAATCACAAACCAGCTAAAATTCAGGAAAGCAGTGTCACAACGACAGACACTGTATAACATCCCCAACATTTTCATACACCTACCTACAACCTCTCAAGCTCTTCAGTTCTGAACAAACCAAAAGTCATTGGTAGAACAAAGGAGCCAAATCATGGACTTGCTAGAAGACCTCATTTATTAGGGACATAACAGAAGTACCAAGCAAACATCCGAAGACAGACATTCCCACAACCAGCCCCCCACCCCTAAGCACAAGAACTCTGGACAAAAGCATAAAGTCAGTGCATGTACTATGCATTACATGGGGGATATGAAGTCCATTTTTCTAGTAGCTTCACCCCTCGACATTGCGCAAGTGTGGAACATACCAAAAATATCAGGCAAACATTCTACAACATTTTTCCAGCCCCTACCCCCAACCTCTCATCACAATAATTCTAGTAGACAAAACCAAAAATAATTGCAGAGCAAATGTGCAACATCAGTAATAGTTTAAAATATCGCTATGATAAACTTAGAAAGATATGTTCTGGAGTTGTAAATGTATTTTTAAACTCTGGAATTCTTTGAAATTCCAACTACGAAAAATGGGTTATCAACAGTCTACACTTTCTTGGGAGTTTATGATTCTGCATATTCCGCCAATCAATTTGGATAGATCCCAAAGGATCATACTC
Source organism: Protopterus annectens (assembly GCF_019279795.1). Classification (NCBI taxonomy): domain Eukaryota; kingdom Metazoa; phylum Chordata; order Ceratodontiformes; family Protopteridae; genus Protopterus; species Protopterus annectens. Next base: position 453,917,190 of record NC_056733.1, on the reverse strand, counting down.
ATAAATATTTTTTTGTTAATGAAGCTGTATATAGCTACAAATTGGTTGAATCCATCCCAGACTTCATGGGAAACCTTTAAGAGTGTAGTGATAAAACATATCTTAGCACACAAATTACTAATTAATGATCATAAGAAAAGTGTAAATAATACAAAAATATGGGAGCAAATCTTTAACATTGTTTTAGCTTAAGGTTCCAATCCACTTTTCTCCGGGAAGTACAGACTAATTATGGTGTTTACTATAGATAAGCCTTATATTGATACTAGATTTTTATTTTCCTTTTCTGTAATACCTATTTAGAAGTATATATTTATGTATAATGACTATATGCAACTGTTGGAAGCATTCATGTATATATTGTAAATATGTTGTAGTATTGTATTAACATTTGGAAAAGAATAAAGAATTATTATTGAAAAAAAAAAAAGAAAGATACTAGAATAGCAGGGTTTGCATTAACATGCATTAAAACATCAATACATTCTGCATAATTATCAAAGCCCATCCAATGTCTCAACAAAAAATTCTAGATGAAGTAAACACAAATTAAAAAATGAGACAGTAGCATTAGGGATTTAAAATAATGTGTTTATGAACTAAAAGAAGCTAGAACAGATTTTGCAGGAGCATGCATTGCATAAACCTATACTTTTGATGGTGAATGGATTAAAATTACCAGGCAAATATCTAAACATTGTGCAACATTCCAGCATGCTAGCAGGCCTACCCCTCTCCTAACTTATCAACTTAACAATTCTAGAGAAAGCCAAAACTAACCACAAAGGTGTAACATAAGGGATAGTTTTCAACATTGCTATAATAAATCTGGACAAAGCAAAAACAGTACAAGACAAGGGTATTACATTACAGATTAAAATACTGGGCTTATGAACTGATAACAGTGCTAGAATAAGATTTCACAGTAGCATGTGTTTTGAGACCTCACATTTTTGATGAAGACTAGACCAAAAATATCAAACATCTGGGCATTATGCAAAATTCGCACAGCTCCTACTAGCCTCCTAACCTCTCAGCACATTTTCAGACAAAGCCAAAAATAATTGCAGAACAAAGGCATTAACATCAGGGATAGTTTAAAACATTGCAATGATAAACTTAGTTAACAGAACAGTGTTTGCATTAGCATGCATTAAGACATCAGTAAATTCTTCAGAATTCTCACCCCCCCCCCCACCCCACCCCAATGTCTCAGCACAATAGCTCTGGATGAAGTGAAAATAAAATAAAAACAAGACAAGGACATAACATTACTAACAAGTTTGTTCGTTTACTCAAGTGCGCTAGCCTGTGCATTTAATATACTGTTGTTTTCTTGAAAAAAACAAAAAAAAATGTCCTTGATTCCCACCTTTCCTTGCCTAGAATAGTCCCCTATACAGGCTTTGCTGTATTCTGGACTTTGGGATAGTTCCTGTGTTGCCCATTACCTTACTTGGATAGAAGGAAGTTTCTTTGCTCACCAGTGGGAGTGGGGAGCCTTGAGCAGCCTATGTGTCCCTAAAGGAGTGACCTCAGCACAAGAATCTAGTAGTAATTGGTCATTTGGGACCATTTCTAGCTCTTTGAAGTTCCCTGCATAAAGATCCACCTGTGAGCATTTTTATTCGCTTATACTACTCAGCAATAGCTCCTTGTGGTCCTGCAGAGTGATGCTATTAGCAGAGAATCGAAAAAAGTGACTACTTTCAAGATATAAGTATATTTTTGCTGTTTCTACCTGTGCGACCTTCCTTTCTTGCTGAAAACTAAGTTAAACTGCTAATTTAACTGTATTTAGCATTTTTTTATTACCTGCACTTAAGTTAAAGTTTGTTTGTTTAAATTAACTGTTGAGGCTGCCCACTCAAGTGCGCTAGCCTGTGCATTTAATATACTGTTGTTTTCCTGCATTTGCCTGTTGTTTTCTTGAAAAAAACAAAACAAAAACTAAAAAATATCCTTGTTTCCTGCCTTTCCTTGGCTAGAATAGTCCCCTATGCAGGCTTTGCTGTATTCTGGACTTTGGGATAGTTCCTGTGTTGCCCATTACCTTACTTGGATAGAAGGAAGTTTCTTTGCTCACCAGTGGGAGTGGGGAGCCTTGAGCAGCCTATCTGTCCCTAAAGGAGTGACATCAGCACAAGAATCTAGTAGTAATTGGTTGTTTTGGACCATTTCTAGCTCTTTGAAGTTCCCTGCATAAAAATACACCTGTGAGCATTTTTATTCACTTATACTAATCAGCAACAGCTCCTCGTGGTCCTGCAGAGTGGTGCTAGCAGCAGAGAATCGAAAAAAGCGACTACTTTCACAATATAGGTATATTTTTGCTGTTTCTACCTGTGCGACCTTCCTTTCTTGCTGAAAATGAAGTTAAACTGTTAATTTAACATTTTTTTATTACCTGCACTTAAGTTAAAGTTTGTTTGTTTAAATTAACTGTTGAGGCTGCTCACTCAAGTGCGCTAGCCTGTGCATTTAATATACTGTTGTTTTCCTGCATTTTCCTGTTGTTTTCTTGAAAAAAACAAAAAAAAAAACAAAAAAATATCCTTGTTTCCCACCTTTTCTTGGCTAGAATAGTCCCCTATACAGGCTTTGCTGTATTCTGGACTTTGGGATAGTTCCTGTGTTGCCCATTACCTTACTTGGATAGAAGGAAGTTTCTTTGCTCACCAGTGGGAGTGGGGAGCCTTGAGCAGCCTATCTGTCCATAAAGAAGTGACCTCAGCACAATAATCTAGTAGTAATTGGTCATTTTGGACCATTTCTAGCTCTTTGAAGTTCCCTGCATAAAAATCCACTTTTGCATGGTTTTGCGCGATTGTGCACATAGCGCAGCATTGGGCAGCGCCGCCTAATCGTGTTTAAACTTTTCCCGGCTCCACTGAGTCTACTCTTCACTTTTTCCCTTGGAACTGCTCTAATTCTCAAAGTAAGCATCTCATTCTCAATCTAAGACCCTGCACTTGTCCAAATAAGCAATATTGCATTTTAGCACTAATATACTAAAAACACTACATCCTCATATACCCTCTAAGACTACCTTGTCCCCTATTGGTCCCTTTTACTGTGTGATAAAAGAATCCCCTATACTATTCTAGCATGTCCAAAGGTCAGTTAATGGTCTCCTCTCCAGTCCAACTGGTGAATCTGGGAATCTTGAGGCAATGTTACAACTGTCTCATGTACACTGACAACCCTCTCTTCCTCCAAACAGGATCAAACATATGTGAGAGATGCAACCATATAGCCAAACTGGAGGCCAAACTCTCTCACCTCAAAACTGGTGCAACCAGACCAGAGGAGAAGGTAACATCACACAGCACTAACCCAGTCTCACATAGTCCTACCACAACAGCAATCAAACCACACAAGCACACAAAAACATATTCGGAGGCTCTAATCAAAAATCTACCTAAACAGCAGAGACCTCCAAAGCAAACATCCAAGCAAATGCTACCCCACAACAAAACACAAGCAACACATAGCCCGCAAAGTCAGAGTGCCATACAGTCACAGCCCTTAAGGCAGAACAACACACCTGACACACTTGTAATAGGTGATTCTATAATCAGGCACACTGACGTTCCGCTCACCAGGCTGAACAAAGAGAAGGTCACAGTGAGTTGCCTGTCAGGCGCTAGGATCCGCCACATTACGCAAGCACTCAGGTTGCTCCAAAGCAAGTACAAGTATGACTCGGTCATAGTACACGCTGGTGTGAACGACCTGAGACGTACCTCCCTCGACTACATGAAAAGAGACATAAAGGAGCTCTCCGATCATGTAGCCCAGGCCGGTATGACTCTGACCTTTAGCAGCATCTTACCCTCACCTAGAATGATGCCACAATATAAAGACAAAATGATCGATTTTAATAATTGGCTAAAATTTTGTTATCATTCAAAGGGGATCCAGTGTCTGTCAGCCTGGGAAGACATGCTTGACAAGCCACGTTGCTTCGCAAGGGATGGCTTGCACCTGTCTCCCCTGGGCTTTAGGATACTGGCAAAGGCTCTTGCCACCCCTATAGTGCCTTTTTTAGGCAAGGCTCAAAAGTCAAACCCACCTCCTTAGAAAACACTAAGAACAAGAAACTAAGGGTAATGCTGCTAAATGCCAGAAGTCTAAACCTCAAAATGCATGCACTCGAATCTCTCCTCAGTATGGAGAACATCGATATCTGTGCAGTGACAGAAACCTGGTTCAAGGCTCCAGAGACCACCCCAGCACTACCAGGTTATACCTCATACCATGCTTTTCGGCACCAAAACCCGGACCGAATCACAAAAGGAGGGGGAGTATCTATATTTATCAAGGATACCCACACCTCCAGGTTAGTAGTGTTGCACGAAGCATCAGAAACCATCCATGTGCAACTAACAGTGGGCAAAACTCCACTTCAGTTTATAGCATGCTACAGACCACCATCTCAAAATCAGGAATCCCACTCAGCTTTCCTGAAAACACTGGAGAACATGAAAATCTCTCCAAACACCATTATATTTAGTGACTTCAAGTACCCTAACATTGACTGGGAGCATTACTCAAGCCCCAACACCCTAGCCCAAAGGTTCCTGGAATTCATAAACTCAAATGCTATGGAACAACTGGTAAAAATTCCCACAAGAGGGGAAAACATACTGGATCTGATCATCACCAACATGGGGACCCTATGCTCCACACCAGAGGTACTCCCCTCATTGGTAAGATCAGACCATAAATTAATTTCACTGGATATCCAAAACCCGACCCCAACCCCAGCCCAGAAAACCACAGTGAAGAACTTCTCAAAAGTGAACTTCACACTTCTTAAATCAGAAGTGGAAACCTTCAAGGCCCCAGGATTGGTGGAAACTATGGCAAAAACCACGGAATCCTATATAAACACATTCTATGGACACCTCCAGGAGTGCATGGACCATGCTATCCCAAACAAAACCAAGACCCAAGCGTCCAAAGGCAGGCGTCCAGTCTGGTGGACCCCAGCCATAAATGAGTTGCACAACAGAAGGAGGAAGCTACTACATGATAGGGCAAAATCCCTAAAAGGGAAGGCATCTCTGATCAGTACTAACAAAAAATTAGGATCCCTCATAAAATCCTCCAAGGCCAGTTTCGAAAGAAAAATTGCACACGGCACAAAAGACGATCACAAGGCCTTCTTTAGCTCTGTTAGGAACCTGGGATGCAACTCCCAGGTATGTTCAGAGTTGATTCTAAATGACAAAAAATACACTGAACCCACAGACATTGCCAACATCCTGGCAGACAGGTTCAGTGCAAACTTCTCCCGACTCCCCCCCCTAAAGAACAAATATCTATCCCAATAGAGTGCAGCCTCCCAAACATCTCAGATGTCCAGGTGAAGGCCACCCTTTCCAAGGCAAAAAACACTGCCTCAATGGGACCAGATGGTGTCCCAGGTTGCGTTCTACATGAACTCCAAGAAGAACTAAACCCACATGTAAAAATGCTGTACAATCTCAGCCTCACTACGGGATATGTACCCAAAGAATGGCGTACAGCAACAGTGATCCTGCTCCACAAAGGTGGTGCCTCAACAGACCCTGGAAACTATCGCCCCATAAGCCTGACTAGCCTTATCTGCAAAGCCATGGAGAGGAACATCATGGAACTCATAAACAAAGACATTGGGGACCTACAGACATTGGATCCTACTCAGTTCGGCTTTGTCAAGGGCAGATCCTGCCTCTTGAACCTGGTTGACTTTTTTGAAACAGTCACCAAGGCCATAAATGAAGGGAAGGTAGTCCACATGGCCTATCTGAACCTCGCAAAGGCATTTGACACAATACCCCACTCAGGCATCATAGATAAACTATCCAGCTTAAACATAAACCCCTATGTCACAAGATGGGTGGCTAACTGGCTCAAAGACAGAACCCACAGAGTCAGAATTGCCGGAGTCATGTCTGACTCGAAACCGGTTACAAGTGGTGTCCCACAGGGCTTGGTCCTGGGACCTCTCTTGTTCGGCATTTACTTTTCTGAGGTACAGGCCAGCACGGGAGGACTATGGCTGACTAAGTTCATGGATGACTTCAAGCTGGGAGCCATTATTGACTCTCCAGCTGACATGTACATCCTACAAAAAGGTCTCACAGAGACGGATAACTGGTGCCAGAGCCATGGCCTAAAGCCGAATGCCAAGAAGTGTATAGTCATACCCTTTGGCAAAAATAAAGTGCCCACAAACTACCATATAGGTGGAAACCCATTAAATACAGAAGATGTAATTAGGGATCTGGGGACCCAAGTTGATAGCAATCTCTCCTTTGACAACCACGTTGCCAAAGTGGTTAGAAAGACCTTCTACATAGCCCACCTTATCACTAAAGGATTCACATCCAGATCAGGGGAGGTAATAGTGCCCCTCTATTCATCCCTCATCAGACCCATCATAGAATACAATGCCCCTTTTGGGATGTACCTAAACCGCCAACTGCAGCAGCTGGGAAGACCCCAAAAGTACCTCACAAAGAGGATCAAGGGACTCAAGCAGATGCCATATGCTGCCAGGTTAAAGAAACTCCAACTTTACTCAGTCACATACCGCCTACTTCGAGGCGATCTATGCCTGACATACAAAACTATGTCTAACCCAGAATTAATGGACATGCTCCACCTCAGAAAATCCAAATCCCTTAGAACCACGCACTCGAGGGATTTGAACCTCAGCACAGAGCTAAGTAGAATGTGCTGGAGGGACAGATTCATAACACAGAGGCTCCCTTCACTTTGGAATAGAATACCGATCCATGTTAGGCAGAGCACCTCGCTGACTCTCTTCAAGAGGAATCTTGATGAGTGGATGGGAGATCGTAGATTCACCCCGGAGATTACTTCTGTGTCTCTGCTAGACAGAAGCTCAGTAAACTAACCTTAAATAGGGCATAGCAAACTCAATTCTAAGTAAGGGTGGTGAAAGCCAAACACACTTGGGCTAGGCTTGTAAATGCCCCAGGGCAGATAGCCTAGTATGAACCTATGAACCTATGAGCTAACAAAGATGCAGGAATAACAGATTTTGCAGCAGCATGCATTTGACCCCCACATTTTTAAATAGGAAAAAAAAATACCTTGCAAACAATTGAAAAATATGCAACATTTTCACAGCCCCTAACCCCGATGTCTCAGCACAATAACTCCAGACAAAGCAAAACATAATCATAGAACAAAGGTGTAGTATCATGGATAGTTCTAAACATTGCCGGTATACTCAATACTAAAAACTGCTAAACAACTCCAAAGTTTAAAGTAAAAATGAAAAAGCAGCAAACCGAAGACCAGGAAGGAACCGGACCACAAAACTTATAAGCTTTCGTTCATTTAATAAAACACCACAAACTTCATCAGAATAAATAAAAAACTTGAAACCACCCTTTAAATACTTGCCATGTGAAAAAATCATCCATTGACAAAATGCTTCAAATAAAATATTTAAATAGTCACTGTGATGTCATGAAAATTTAAAAATACACTACAACATTTTTAAACCTTGCATATGTATAAAAACATGAATATATATATATATATATATATATATATATATATATATATATATATATATATATATATATATATATATACATATATATATACATATATACATATATATATATATATATATATATATATATATATATATATACATACATAATAGTGAACAATAACAAACTACTACACAGTGGTTCATCAAATAAAGCCCATTTTGTGAACATCTTGGCTTACTAAATCAAAGCCTTTGTAACTGAAGAAAACACTTGATGTTAATAGTTTTATTTAGTCCTGGAGGGTAGTCTGCTCTTAAAGCTATCTGCCATTTAGTTTCTCTACATTCTAATACATCTTTAAAATTACCCACCAAAGGACCACAAGCTACTTTGTCAAAAACAAAGAATGCAAATTTGTTAAAATTGATACATGATAAAACATCTCGTGCCAGTGCATTATTCCTGTCTTCGTTTCTCACTGCCAACATATGTTCATAAATCCTTCTACATAGTAACCTGATGGTCTTGCCAACATAAAAACTGGTGCAAGAATTACATACTGCAAGATACACAATGCCCACAGAATCACATGTAAACCTGTCCTTTGCCCAAATAACTTTCTTAAAATGTTTCAACTCAACAGAACCTGAATTGGCTATGTGTCTACATTGCCTGCAATGACCACAAGCAAAAGTCCCAACAGGGTCATTTACCTCTTTGTGTGATGTCTTATAAGTACTTTCAGGTATACCTCTTATGTTACATACCTTTTTATAAGTGAACAAAGGTTCATTACCAGGGACTTTCACCAATTCAGAGTGTCCAAGAAACACCTTCCAATTTTCCTTAATAACACACCTAATAATGTCCATTCCATCTGAAATGGGCAATGGGAAGGCAAGCTCAAACACCTTGTTGTTTTGATTTACCCTACTTGCTACACTGAAATTGTCTTTCAAAATGGGGCTAGCTAAACTGTCTCTGAGAGTTATAACTTCAGCAACAATGTTACATAACCAAAACAAATCATATCCAATGGCTGTAAAAAATCCAGTCAGTTTGTTAACCTCACCATCAAAAATAGAATCTTCACTAGTCAAATGACTCAATCTTATAAGTTGTCCCTTGACAACCCCTCTTTTCATATGTTGGGGGTGAAGACTGTTCCTGTGCAGGTACTGATTGACAAAGGCAGATTTCCTGTGGATACTACTACTGAAACTAAAACTGTCATCAAGTAGTTCCAAATGAATATCCAGGAAGACTATTGTTTTCTCAAATCCTCCCAAGGTAAAGTTCAAAAAACTGGTTGAACAATTCAGGTCTTGCAAGAATAGCTGGAAACTGTCAAGGTTCCCTTGCCACAAAAAAACAAACAAACAAAAAAAAAACAAATCACCAATGTAACACCTGTAAAATAAAATGTTCTTAGCCAAAGGATGTGTCTCAAGAAATCTCATCTCTAACATAGCCATAACTAGATTAGCAAAAGAGGGAGCCACTCTAAAACCCATGGCCACACTAGTGAATTGTTGAAAAATAGTAGTTCCAAACTTTAAAAAATTACTTTCCAAAATCATTTCCATCAAGGCATACAAACACCCGGATTCATCAAGCCCCACCCTGCAGGACTAGTGCAGGAGCTCCAGAAGGCACTATGTCTGCCGTGCGATCCAGGAATAAGCTGTAGGGACATGCACGAGTGCTCCTGCACTAATCCTGCATGGACTCAGCCCCTGTATGCAAATTACCCCATTTGCAGGAGACATCCATGCAAATGATGTGAATTTGTGATACAGGAAGCTGAAAACCGGCTGTGCAGGACTAGTATAATCTGCAGAAATGTACTCCGCCAGTAACGGAGTACATTTCTGCAAACTACAAAACGGAGCCATGACAGCTCCAAATAAACGGTGGATATTATGTAGAAAGCATGCCAATGGCCAAATATAAGGCCATTGGCATGGAAAACAGTTGCAAAAAAAAAAATCAACTTTTATTTTTTTAGCCAATCTCGGCTGTTTAAGTGTAAGGCAGCAGCGTGCAAATGGGGTTGTGCGAAAAATAGGAAAAAATACATAAAATAAGCATTCTAACCATAATCACTATTTTGCCATTATATTAAATGGCAGGCTGAAGACAACAAGGCCAGTGAATAGCGGGTGCTAAGGGGGGAGGGTCAGTGTAGGACATGTAACTATGCATCAGCAGGCAATCCTATGCAAATGAGGGGAATGCTACTGAATCCCAGATTTCCCCTGCATGCTAGTCAGCACCCAACATTGTAAGACCAGGAATAGCTTGGTGCAAGCCTAGGAGTTAGCTGACATCATGGGGGGAGGGGGGTGTCAGGCATACTTTAAGCAGATTGGAGCTCTGTGGCTAGGGTTTTCCCTTAGCTTAGCAGAGCTAAGCAAGGGTGTGTGTCTGAGGCTGCCTAGTACTCTACATTGCCTAAGTGGGTGTGCACGCCGCGCACCGAGTTTTAAAGGGAAAAAAAAAAGTAAACAAGGGAATAGCAGCTCTCTGCATATTTGAGCACTATCTTTGCATGGCATGCCCCCAAGCTTAAACAGGAAGACAATGGGAAGGGAAAACAGCAGTAGGAAGGTAATCTAGGAGAACTAGCATAGCTGGCAAGTGAAATGTATCAGAATCAGCTAACTTCACAGGCAGCAGTCTAGCCCAGCCCAGAACAATACTATAAACTATGCAAACACCTTTCCCTCTGGTTTTTCCCACATACTCTACATGACCAGTGTATACAATCGGGGAATTTTTATAGGTTCATAGGTTCATAGGTTCATACTAGGCTATCTGCCCAAGGGCATTTATAAGCCTAGCCCATAGTTATGTGGCTTTCGCCACCCCTTTAGTTTGAATAAAAACTATGCCTATCATTTTTCTGTGCCTCTGTCAAGCAGTGACACTGAAGTAATCCCTGGGGTATATCTGCGATCTCCCATCCATTGGTCAAGATTCCTCTTGAACAAGGCCAGCGAGGTGCTCTGCCTCACATGTAGAGAGTCTCTGGGTGATGAATCTGTCCCTCCAGCATGTTCTATTTATAACCGTGTCAAGGTTTAAGTCTCCCGCCCTTGTGGTTCTGAGGGATCTAGATTTTTTGAGGTGAAGCATATTCATCAAATCTGGGTTTGACATGGCCTTATATGTCAGGCACAGGTCACCTCTGAGCAAGCGGTATGAGACTGAATAGAACTGGAGTTCTTTCAGTCGGGCAGCATAAGACATATTTTTGAGACCCTTTATCCTTTTGGTGAGGAACTTTTGGGGCCTTTCAAGCTGCATCAGGTGTCTGGTCAGATACATTCCGAATGGGGCATTGTACTCAATCATAGGTCTAATGAGTGATGAGTACAGGGGACGATGACCTCCCTTGATCTAGATGTGAATCCCTTCATGATCAGGTGGGCGATATAGAAGGTTTTCCTAACTACTTTAGCAACATGAGTGTCAAGCGAAGGCTACTGTCAACTTGGGTCCCCAGATCCCTGATGACTTTTCTGTGCTCAGTGGATTGCCACCTATATGGTAGCTAGGGTAACCTTGTTTTCCTGAAGGGTATGACTATGCATTTTTTGGCGTTTAACTTCAGGCCATGGCTCTGGCACCAGTTATCCGTTTCTGTGAGGCCCTTCTGGAGGATATCTGTGTCAGATGTGTTTTCGACTATGGTGCCCAGTTTGCAGTCATCTGCAAACTTTGTCAGCCATAACCCTCCTGTGTTTGCTTGTACTTCAGAAAAGTAGATGCCGAACAAGAGTGGACCCAGGACTGAGCCCTGTGGGACACCACTTGTGACAGGCTTTGAGTCTGACATGGCTCCAGCAACTCTGACCCTGTGGGTTCCTTCACTTAGCCAGTTTGCAACCCATCTTGTGATGTATGGGTTTACATTCAAGCTGATGAGTTTTTCGATGATACCTGAGTGGGGTATTGTGTCGAAGGCCTTTGCCAGGTCAAGGTAGGCTGTATGGACTGCCTTTCCCTCATCAATGGCCTTGGTGACTGTCTCGAAAAAGTCAACCAAGTTTAAGAGGCAGGATCTGCCTTTGACAAAGCCAAACTGGGTTGGATCCAAAGTCTGCAAGTTCCCTATGTCTTTATTTATGAGTTCCATTATGATCCTCTCCATGGCTTTGCAGATAAGGCTTGTCAAGCTAATGGGGCAGTCATTTCCAGGGTCTGTGGAGGCACCGCCCTTATGAAGTGGGACCACAGTCACCGTGCCCCACTCCTTGGGTACTTATCCTGAGGTGAGGCTAAGATTAAACAGCTGTCCTAACTGTGGGTTTAATTCCTCATTGAGTTCATGAAGCACACAGCCGGGGACACCATCCGGTCTCATGGATGCTGTGTTTTTTGCCTTAGTGAGGGCAGTTCTCATCTGGGCGTTGGAGATGTTTGGGGGGCTACAATCCTCTGGAATAGATATCTCTCCTTTAACAAACAAAACATCAAAATAATAGGGGCTGCAATAGCTATCATAGAACAACATGTGGAAGAGGCTGAGGGTGGTGATGATGTGAATACTGTTGACCAACCCACAGTGAGGAGATGGAGAAGAGTGTACAGACCCAGGGTAACATACCAGGGGCTACATGAGCTGGAGATAGTGGAGCGCTATAGGGTGGACAGTGACCTCCTACAGCAAATTGTTGAGCTGTGCCAGCCATGCCTGACACACAGAGCTAACAGAGGGGAACCCATCCCAGTGGATACCAAGGTATGTGTAGGCCTAAAAATACTAGCTACAGGTTCCTTCCAAAGGCCAACTGGAGATATTATGGGGATCTCGCAGGCATCAGCATCCATGGTACTCCACCAGTTCCTGGATGCCATGTCAGCACATGCCTGTGAGCACGTATATTTCCCCAACACCCATGAGACATTGGCCAGCAATATGCATCTGTTCCACCAAATACCAGAATACTCTGACAAATAGCAGAATACCCTGAGGTAGTGGGTGCTATAGACTGCACACACATACACATCAAAGCACCACCCAGTGAGTGGAGTAGGTTCTACATCAACAGCAAGGGTTTCACCTCCATCAACTGTCAGGTCGTGTGCGATGCCCAGGGCATAATAATGAATGTGTATGCTGGCTGCCCTGGAAGCTATCACAATTCCCGCATCTGGCATCTGACACAGCTGTGGCAGAGATTTGCCAATGGGGACATCCCTTACAGTCACCTAGTGGGGGATGCTGGTTACACACTGGAGCCGTGGCTGATGACACCCTTCAGAAATACACACACACACAAACAAGAACTGCATAATGAGGCACACTCATAGACCAGAATTATAATAGAGAGTGTGTTTGGGATGCTCAAGTCACAGTTCTGGTGCCTGAACACATCCGATGGAGCTTTGCAGTACTCACCAGCTACATGTACTCAAATTGTCATCATATGTGCCATGCTGCACAATATGATCCAGTGGAAACATCTGCAGCAAGAACAGTACGGGGCAGGGCCACACAGCCCCCCACCATTGCTAAGGCCTGCACAGGCACAGAGTGACTTAGGGGAAGAACAACCCGAACCTGCCCCAGTAGACAGAAGGAGACCTGCCCAGTATGCCCTGGCCTTGGCAAAGAGGCAACGCATAGCACATACACTGACACAGGAGGGACCCAGGGAATGACACCTCTCTCTGACTCACACATACAGTAAAAGGGATGCCAAATATGACACTACCTGTGCTCAACCATGTGTAGGGTGTGTACTATGTGTATCCAACATAGGCAGCCTTTCAGCACCACCTCAATACTGGCACACCCACAAGGTAAGTCACTCAACTTACCAATTGCCGAATGTAGTAGCATGTGTTGTTACCTGTATATATGGATCTGAGCATGCAAGGGAATCAGTTGGCTGAATGGGATGCCAGCAGATAGTAGATACCTATAGTGGCAGCATGAGATCTGTAACAAATATGGGTGTCATCATAGTAGCCAGTACTACACATGGTGACAAAACCCACTGCAGGAAATGTGCTGGGCCACGTGTGTCCATATGACACGCACATGTCAGTTAGGGAGGTTCACATACCCAACAACAGTCACAGAAAGCAGGACAGGTATAGACAAACACAAACAAAGGCTGTGCTAAGGCCACTGAATGATGCCTATGGGTAACCTCCCCCCAGGCCTACGCAGACAGACTACATCAGGTCAGGCAGTGGGATGTTAGTTCTGAATGGTAGGAAATCAGAAACTAATATGTAAGTCGATTAAACATAAGACCTATAGTACACTGACATGCTTCTAGTCACAATGAAAGGTTAGAAAACATAATGAAATGGAGTACCTGACATATCGGTACAGTCATAGTAAATGTGTACAAGTGTCAGGTGTGACCCCCCAGTCTTGAGTAGCAATGTAGAAAAAGTCAGGTGTGCCCCCCATATCCTATGTAGACAGTAGTAACAGTCAGGTGTGCCCCCCAATCCTATGTAGAAGTGTAGTAACAGTCAGGTGGGCCCCCCAATCCTGTTTAGAAATGGAGTAACAGTCAGGTGTGCCCCCATCCTATGTAGAAATGTAGAAACAGTCAGGTGTGCTCCCAATCCTGTGTAGAAATATAGAAATAGTCAGGTGTGCCCCCCCACGCCTGTGTAGAAGTGTAGTAACAGTGATGTGTGCTCTTCCAATCCTACTTAGACATGTAACAACAGTCAGGTGTGCCCCCCAATCCTATTTACAAATGTAGTAACAGTCAGGTGTGCCCCCCAATCCTATGTAGAAACAGTTAGGTGTGCCCCCATCCTGTGTAGAAATGTAGAAATAGTCAGGTGTGACACCCCACTCATGTTTAGAAATGTAGTAAAAGTCAGGTGTGCCCCCATCCTGTGTAGAAATATAGAAATAGTCAGGTGTGCCCCCTCCCCCAATCCTGTATAGACATGTAGTAACAGTCAGGTGTGCCCCCCCCAATCCTATATATAAATGTAGTACCAGTCTGGTGTGCCACCCCAGTCCGCTGTACATACGTTGTAACAGTCAGGTGTGCCCCCCAGTCCTATGTAGAAATGTAGTAACAGTCAGGTGTGCCCCCCAATCCTGAGTAGCAATGTAGAAACAGTCAGGTGTGCCCCCCCATATCCTATGTAGACATGTAGTAACAGCCAGGTGTGCCCCCCAATCCTGAGTAGCAATGTAGAAACAGTCAGGTGTGCCCCCCCCAATCCTATGTAGAAATGTAGTAACATGTATGTGTTGGTATAATACCAGTGGAGCACAAATGCCCAGAGGTGGCCAGAGTAGCAGGATAGATTGTAGCATTTGTACAATATGCAGGTATGTGTTTGTTAGGTTGGTGTGTGTTTCATATTGTGTGAGAGTGGTCAGTATGTATGCATGTTGAGGTATGATCTGGTGGCCATTGCCCAGTACTGCTGATGACAGTGCCAAGTCCTCATAAGTGCAGTGCCAAAGACAATTCCCAAAAGTATGACACATGCTAGCAGTAAGCCATTGTAAATGTATAGTGGTAATATGTGTTATCATCTGAAAAACTGATATGGCATGGATGTTGAGCTAGATATACAAGCAGTACACAGGGTAAAGTACCCCATACATACAGTATTTAATGTGTAACTGTGAAATGGACACACCCTTGGAATTGTACATACAGGTATGCATCACATTATCTGGGACTGTAATAGGGTATGCCAGTGTCGTCTTCCCGAAGACTTGCAGATCACAAAGGTGGTAGGACTGATGTATTGGGAAACAGCTGATGTACCTGCACATGCCAGCATAACTGGAATGCCCCATGCATATCTGTGCGTCAGATGCAAGTAGTGTCCATAGCACACATTCACCCAGCTTACCTAAACACCACCCACAGGTATCTGTCTGGTTATATCCCTGCTGTTGGGAATAAGTACACCGTGACCCCCACCTGTATATGGCAATAGTGAAAGAATGCAGCATGCAGTGCAGGTGTCCCATGCAGGTGTGTTCCTAGGTGTCGGTAGCACCCTGCCAGCATCCGCACCACCTAATCAATACTGATAGAAAGTATTAGCATGAACACCTAGCACACCTACCCTGTCAACCCAGAGGAATATACTGTATGGTGGTCTGGGACTGTAGGACTGACAGAATGCAATGGCCTGTCACAGCTGGCCCGCATCACCATCAAATGACCTACAGGCCTCTGCCAAAGGCCTGTGTTTCACATGTACTGCCAATGCATGTTATGTTATGGACACCCAAATAACATAACATAACACACTCTACATAAGCAATATGCAAGGACATGTGGACAAATTACAGTAACAGGTCCACCATATCCCACTGCTTGAACTGTGGACCAACACCAAAACACAGCTGTGATGAGGTGATAACCTTAGAGAAAGTATCAGAAAATGTATGCATAATGTATGGAAGAGGATAGAATAATAGAGGGGGAGTGGGAGCATGGGCAGCATGGAATGTGCAAGGTTCGACACACAGCTGTGTGCACACACTATCCCTGGCTGCAAACACATAAGTGTGTGGCTAAAAACCTGCCCATACACCACAATAGGGGTAATGTCCTGACTCATGGCCCCTGCCGCTGGGTAACCTGTGTGAATCTATACAGCTGTGAGGTATTGCTACAGCAAGATAAGGCCATACTGTCATGTTGATGGATGTACAAATATTGGGACCTCTGCCAGCACTGTACCAAGGTGCTGAACCAGATACACAGCCCCAGCAGCAAGTGTCTGCAGCTCCTCCTCCAGAATGGCATAACTTACCATGAAAATGTAGGCATCTGCCCACAATATCAGACACAGCTGCATTCACCCTTGTTCCCCAGGACATCACTGTGAGCAAGAATGTTCACCTGACAATACTTGAGGACATAAAACATCACAGTGTATAACAGTACACATCTGAATATCTCTGCTAATACCAGTACCATGTAGCAGAAGCAGCACAGACACAATCATCTACAGTTCACAGTACCCCTTGCGCAGTTTGTCCTTATATTGCCAAATGATCTATGGATACCCTGCCGAAACAGTTTGCTACCTGTAGGTGTACAACACAAAGGTCTGCACTGGAGTACAAACTACCTGAAATGGATCCACACATTCAATGCAAAAGGGCATACTGGGCATGCTCACACACTTAAACAAATGAAGATATCTGCAAACAACAGTGGACCATACATATCTGACAGTTGCAGATGTTAGTGCATACACTCCTCAATATGCAACCAGTCATGCTTTGCACTCACATTGAATAGGAAAACAGACATATATCCCAGGACAGCACACTATAATAAGCCAAAAGTAGACATACATAGATGAGTGGAAGAGAGTGACTGTGACAAAGAGCCATTCATCATGAGGCCTGTCCCACCCAGCACACAGCCAGATGGCTACAACCACAGGATGTGTAAATGTCACTCACTGCAGAAATTAGCCACTGGTATTCATCAGCATTACAGACTATGTGGTGCAAGTGTTAGCTGTGCAACATGACTGTACAAGGCAGTCATAATCTAGCAGCTGTATACGTGTATACATGTACCTGCAGTATATAACCCTGCATGTGCCTGCATGTGGTGTGTCAACCTCTATATGAATGGGTAATGGCCCATGCACACACACTGCCCTCCCCTTAGCCCTACTATGACAAGCCTGCTGATGTCATCCACTTTGAAATACACCTTCGGGAATGGAGTAGCCCAGTAATCTCTGTGGCAGGTCCTAAAACTGCGTAAAGTTGTAGTGTGATAAACTAGTTAGGTAGGAGTTCTAATCCCAGACATGACAAGTGTGTGTGTGTGTGTGTGTGTGTGTGTGTGTGTGTGTGTGTGTGTGTGTGTGTATGTGTGTGTGTGTGTGTGTGTGTGTGTGTGTGTGTGTGTGTGTGTGTGTGTGTGTGTGTGTGTGTGTGTGTGTGTGTGTCTGTGTAGGGACCCATGCTTTTTAGCCTAATCACACTCACTACTATTCAAATGTCCTACTTTGGCAAGGCTGCTGATGTCTTTCACTGTGAAATACACCTTCGGGAAAGGTGTAGCCCAGTAATCTCTGTGTCACGTCCTATGACTGTGTAATGCTGTAGTGTGATAAACTACTTAGGTAGGAGTTCTAATCCCAGACATGGCAACTGTGTGTATATGTTTGTGTGCGTGTGTCTCTGTCTGTGTAGGGAGCAATGCTTTTTAGATTAGTCACCCTCACTACAATTCAAATGCCCTACTTTGGCAAGGCTGTGATGTCATTCACTGTGAAATACACTTTGGGAAATGTGCAGCCCAGTAATCTCCGTGGCGTGTCCTCTAACTGCATAATGCTGTAGTGTGATAAACTAATTAGGTAGGAGTTCTCATCCCAGACATGGCAACATGTGTGTATTTGTGTGTATGTGTGTGTGTCTCTGGCTGTGTAGGGAGCAATACGTTGTAGGCTAGTCACACTCCCTACAATTCAAATGTCCTACTTTGGCAAGGCTGCAGATGTCATTCACTGTGAAATACACCTTTGGGAAAAGTGTAGCCCTGTAATCTTCATGGTGCATCCTGTAATGCTGTAGTGTGATAAACTAGTTAGGTAGGAGTTCTAATCCCAGACATGGCAATTGTGTGTGTGTGTTGGTGTGTGTCTCTGTCTGTGTAGGGAGAAATGCTTTTTAGGCTAGTCACACTCACTACTATTCAAATGTCTTATTTTGGCAAAGCTGCTGCTGTCATTCACTGTGAAATACACCTTTGGAAAAGGTGCAGCCCAGTAATCTCCATAGAGCATCCTATGACTGCATAATACTATTGTGTGATAAACTAGTTAGGTAGGAGTTCTAATCCAAGACATGGCAACTGTGTGTGCGTATCTCTGTCTGTGTAGGGAGCAATACTTTTTAGGCTAGTCACACTCACTACAGATCAAATGCCCTACTTTGGCAAGACTGCTGATGTCATTCACTGTAAAATACACCTTTGGGAAAGGTGTAGCGCAGTCATCTCCATGGCGTGTCCTATAACAGCGTAATGCTGTCGTGTGATATAGTACTCTTGTAGGGGTTCTAGTCCCAAACATGGCAAGTGTGGATGTTTGTGTGTGTGTGTGTGTTTCTTTGTTTGTGTAGGGAGCAATGCATTTTAGGCTAGTCACACTCACTGCAGATCAAATGCCCTACTTTGGTAAGGCTGCTGATGTCATTCACTGTGAAATACACCTTTGGGAAAGATGTAGCCCAATAATCTCCATGGTGCTTCCTATACCTGAGTAGTGCTGTAGTGTAATAAACTAGTTAGGTAGGAGTTCTAATCCCAGACATGGCAGATGTATGTGTGTGTGTGTGTCTGTGTTTGTCGTTTATATCCTGTGTGGAGGTGGTTGTGAGAGTGTAACAACTGGACTCATTGTGGAGCAGGTTTTGCAAATTTCCTATATGGTGCCCCTATTATATGTCACAAAGTCCACCTTACAAGGATAACAGATGTGAAATAGTGAAGAGGCTGGGGTGCCAATCCATACCCATATATGTGACACCAAAGCCTGGTGAACAAAGTTAGCAACCCTTGTATTATCCAGAGAACACTCTCAACCCATGTCTTATACACAAACACACTTGTCTAGACAACAACCGCTATGTTGGTAGTACCTTGCATATTGCCCACAGATAGTAACCATGGTGTGATTGCAGTGGACTACAGAGGGCATTGCACCCTGTCCATCAGTACAATGGGCACATACATGCAGACAGTGTGCCTTCATGATGTTCCCCACTGGACAAGTGCAACACCTGTGGTGCCATCAAATGTGACCCACAAAGGGCAAACCATGCCTTAAACACATGCCCTGTATGGACAGATGCTACTGACACCAGGGAATACCTATATCATGTTATCAATATAGGTGCAGGGTCAACCTGTTGTCCATTACCAGTTCCTGCCACATGAGGACAGGACTGGTACATCTGATGATAACAATCTGTGTACACAACATGGGCCAGACACCCCAGGTAC
This sequence comes from Protopterus annectens, assembly GCF_019279795.1. Taxonomy (NCBI): domain Eukaryota; kingdom Metazoa; phylum Chordata; order Ceratodontiformes; family Protopteridae; genus Protopterus; species Protopterus annectens. Next base: position 453,897,668 of record NC_056733.1, on the reverse strand, counting down.
AGTTCCACATATCACTGTACATGCATGTGGGACATGTGCACATCCCAGACACTGTCCATGTCATGGACTAAAGAACACATACATGGCAAGCAATGCACAGCAATGGCCACACACAATAGTTACGTAGGTGACTGGATGGTGAATACAATACCCACCTGTGTGGGCCAATCCGGATACTACACCCCTGATACACACTGCAGGCTATTGCCATGTGGCTTGATGCTAAGGTATACCCATCATCTAGCCTTGTATAGCCTTCTGGCACCGTCAACCACTACACACCCGTGAAGCAATGCACCCATGCGTGTCAGTACTGGCACCCTGCGTCTGTGTGTGTGGTGTATGATGCTTTTGACCACATTTGCACTCACGACAACCCCCACTGGCATACTGAAGCATGCTGTCTGAGGTCAGGCACGTCCACATACCCTTTACCCATATAACCTCCAGATAACCCCTGTGGTGCATGTGATACTTGCACAGCACTGTATTGTGGCAAACTAACTAGTGAGGAGGTATATTCCTGACCCTGCCAAGTGTGTCAATATGTGTGGGTCCCTGAGAGAGTGTGGCTGTTTTGACGCTGACACCTGTTTATGCAGACAGGCACATGTACTACACCTACCATATCACTACCATATCACTGTTGCAGATGTCACTCACCATCACATATACGTTTGGAGAGCTTCTCAACATCTAAGCTATGTGGTGCATGCAATAACTGCATAGGCATGTGATAGCAATACATAGTCAGTCAGGGCTTTCATATCCTGTATTGGTAGGTGTGTGACACAAACATGCTTAGGTTTTCCTCCCCCACCCCCTCTCTGACTTATCTTTGCCTCTGTCTGCCTCTCACTCCATCTCTGGTGGATGTGGAGACTTACACCTGCTTTGCTTAAGCAGCAGCATGTGATTTGTAAGTGATGCTCATGATCAGCTGATGGCTTCTGCATGAATTGCAGCCCTCCTCTTGCTGATTGCATGTGGAACTGTTGTGGCAACATTCCCATAGTCAATTGCATAGAAACACACTCCAATATCTAGGAACATCATGTTGGTGTTGGGCCTTTTCATTCACTGTGAGCAGGACCTAGATCTGTTGTTTGACAAACAGCATCACAGATGGATTGGGGATTTACCTCTAACAACATACACTGTGGAAACAGGCCAACACACAGGAGGGAGATGTGCCTGACATGAATACAGAATGTAAGTGTTGCTATTCTGCATTTGGAGTAATGTTGGTTTAATAGGGTGTGTGTGGATATGGCTGGTCTAATGTTTTAATATCTGTCATGACAGTGCTATGTTTCTAAGGAAACCCCCCATCTGTAGGGTTATCTGCAGACTGGGCAGTGTGTGGTGCCTTTTGTTTCTTGTGTTACTCACAGAGAACCTGTGAATCTGTGAAGTGCAGAAGCATAGTGTGAGGATTGCAGTCGGTACATGGTGACAGACATGAGAGTTACTGACTTCATATCCCTCATAGGACATATGTCACAACAAACCCTGTTACAACAGTAAATGTATGAGGTTATCACAGCAACATGTCAATATTGGCCCTGTGTTTGTGCCTCCAGCCACACCTCTGTCAACTTTTGTACATATGTTATGCAGTACGAGGTGCATGTGTTCTGTAAACCATAATTTATTGATATCATATCTGATAAGCCAGGGAGATATCAGACTGCTACACATGTTATGTATAGTAGGGGTTATATTTGAGGACATAACCCGGGCATTCTGTGGTTGTGTGTACAGTACTGAGGTCTGTGTACTCATGGTGATTTTCAACAGTGTGTGTGTATTGTGAATATGTAACTTGGCCAGTGTACAGAATGTGGTAGATGTCATTGTTCTTGGTCCTGTTCTATCTGATGTTACATGCTGCTCCACTGTATGTTACCCTATTGGCTTACATGTTTGTAGGACCGAACACACACCATACCACAGACAGGCATCGGACCACACTGTGTAGTGGCCCAGCATATGTAGGGTTAGTGTGTGAGTGGCACATATGAGGATGGTGATGATCAGATAGTCCATATACTGTAATATTATGCTAGCTACCATATGTGTCTGTGGCTGTGTTCACATTGGTTGTGGTTATGAGCTTTCACATAGGTGTCTGTTACTCTGTGCTGTGACATGCCTGTAGAGCCTGCTATATATGCAGGTATATGTATACTTCCCGATAAGAAATGTAGGCCAGTATTGTGGCAGTCTGCCTGCAGTCTGCACAGTGCTTTGTTACATGCCTAGCAGCTTAGTGAACTTATCCAGTGTGATGTTATGTCCGGATACTTGCCAGATGTACTGCTGCCAGGCCACCATAACAGTCATGTATGTCAGACAAAGCAGTGGGATGCTGTACAGATGTATGTCCCTAACTAGTGGGTAGTATGTGGCCATTGCACCTCAGTACCAGTGGTTAGTATGTGTCAGGCAGACAGGGTTGTGTGAATGCATAACTTATGGGGGCAAATGTATACCAGTATTTACGTGATATACCCATCTACATAGCTGTTAACATCCACATTGTCAGGCTTGGTCCACATGTCTTGCACTAAGGGGTTCTGTGTACACCTCTGGAATGATCAGAGTGTGTCAGACTGTCCAAATTTATTGGCCATATCTCTGCTGTAGTCCACAGGATTATTACTCTGCTAGCAGTGGTACTGTACTATGATGTCCTTAGGATATCTGTCAGTGGCTAATGGTGCACGTTAAAAGCAGATGTGACCACCCACACATAACATGTCTGTGAAGACAACCCCTATCACAGTAGTAATAGTCTACATATATACCTGCAATACATACCTGACATCCCCTTGCACTAAGAGGTTTGAACTATTGGGCTGAGGTAGGGCTCCACTCCATGTTCAGGTCATATGGTGAACATATATGTATACATACCTATCCATATATCTATATAGGTATATACACATATACATATCAACATACATGGATATGTATATGTACATATATATATATATATATATATATATATAAACACTCAGATATGTACATATACCCAGCAATATATGTCTACACGGATTCCTATTACAAGAATGAAAGTTCACTACTTCAAACTTGTAATAGGAAGCCTCACTTCTGTGAAAGTTCACTTTAATGAAAGTGAACTTTTGAGTAAGTGCACTTCACTGAAAACACCGCAGCACGGTGGAGAACATAAAAAGCAATCTATGTCCTCACTATGGTGTGATAGTCACTAACCTTATGGTTAGGGCACGGGTTAGGGTAAGGGGATAGTTAGTAAAGCTATCCCCTTACCCTAACCCATGCCCTAACCCTAAGGTTCGTGACTATCGCATCATAGTGGAGGACATTGCTATATCCTTCACTGCACTGCAGTCATCATGGACCTTAGGGTTAGGGCACAGGGCTATCCCCTTACTATGACCCGTGCCCTAACCCTAAGGTCCGTGAGTACTGCATGGAAGTGCAGTACAACACCTGTTCGTTGTACTGAACTTCACGTAAGTACACTTTTGATTAAGTGCACTTTTGCTACAGTGAGCATTCCATGCACTATTTTGAATTAGTGAAAATTTGATCTAGTGTATGGAACCCATCTACACATATACAGATAGAGATACATATGCACATATACTTATAGTTATCTACATATATATTGACAGTAATAGGTATATCAGAATAGATATGTATGCACATATAGTTATAAATATCTACATATATATCTACATAAATAGGCGTATCTGTACACATAGGATGTGCAAACATATATAGCTATATATACATGTATCTATCTATACATATATCTATCTATATATCTATATATATATATATATATATATATATATATATATATATATATATATATATATATATATATACATATGGAGAGATGTACACTTGGCCATATATATGCTGCACTATACATATGTGTATACAGACATATGCATGAATATACATGTGCATGTACATGCAGACATATATCCACTTATTATATGTATATATCCATATTCCTGTCATGTGTAAACCTCACGGTTGTGTATACTCTCCCAGATGTATTTCACCGAATGTATTCGCTATGTGTACTTTATGATAAAAAACATATGTGATGCAACAGACATATTAATAACAAGTGCTGCACAATTGTGGAAGTAAAGGCAATTGTTCAATACTAATCAGTATGTGTATTGACAGATATATTGGAAAAACAACAGCTGTCATGGCATAGTTGTTAAGTGTTGTGACTTTAGTGTACAGGATCCTAGGTTCTAGGGCTGTTCATTTTGTTGCTGTGCAGAACAAGGGATGTCAGATATCGAGTGTTTAAGGCAATTTTCAGCAGCTTTAAGTGCGTTTGCATGGGTTTGCATGAAGCTAAGCGGTGCTAAGCTACGGGTAAATGTACAGGAGCTTACACAGTGTAGGCTTCATTTACCAGTGTGCAAATCAGCTTAGCTGTTATATACTAGCACTGTTGATATCTGCTAAGCATGGCTTAGCCCTGGTAACCAGTTCACACCACCCAGTGTGATAACATAGCAGGGTAATGACATCTGTAATAAGTGTACGTAATGCCATGTACAATACATGTGCCTATGTGCTGTCATTACAGTAGCAAGGGGTGTGAGTGTCATGTGTTGGACACAGACATACATGAGGCCTGTACAGCACCGTTATCCATGTGAATGTGTTACATACAGGGGTAGTAGTCCAGGGTACGTACTGTCACACTGACATGTAGTGTATCATGGTGGTACTTCTGTTGACAGTGCTTACCCAGGCAAGAGAAAAGTGCTAATTCAAGTACTGACAATGGGCACACCTGCAGGCATAGCTGGATTCTGAGGCCTCCCTGTTGTATCCCTGGTGTGTGAGCTGTGTTACAGTATATAACCCCTACTGGGTAATGATCTGACATGGGGAATGTAACTGTAGACTACCGTCTGTACAGCACATGATAGTGAGGGTTCCTGACATGTAGTTATGGCATGCATATTGTTGTCAAATGTCTATCTGTCAACACATTCATCCTACTGCATAGCTACTTGCCCATCTGATGACTGTCAGTCCCTGTACAGATGTGCAGATGTCAGGTATTCAGCTGGGATATGTACAGGCATCCTAAGTTTGATTGACACTGATGTGTCTGCCAGCTGTGTAAAAACTGCTACATATTGGAGATAACACCCTGTGTGCACCACATGCCATGGGTACCTCCACTATACTACCACAGTCAACAGAACATGCTTGGGTACAGGCCTCCATCACAGAAACTAACCATGTGTTGTAATGCATGTTGCATGCATGTCAACTTGATCACCTCAGTGGCCATGTGCAGTAGGCACCTGGAGGAATGGCTGATGCATGTCATTCTCACCCTGAGGGTCACCACAATAGTGTCTGTCGATAGATTGCCTGCTGCCACATGGCAGGTGGTAGGATACCACTGTACACACAACCCCTACACAACCCATGTCTCCTTGGACAATAGCTAGGTACATAACTATGACCACCTGCAGTGATGCACCCCAGTACTGACACGTGTACATGTGCATGACTGAGTATAGCAGTGTCTGTGTGTTAGCACACTTGTATGTGGGAATTCCATGAGGGCCTTCACAACCACCGGAACACCCATTGCCATAGCAAGTTGTGGCTGCTGTTGTATGGGACATTACATGTACCCTGTTAAGCTCCTCTCCATACCGGCTACACAAGCCTTGCAGTACCAACACAACAGTGTTGTACAAATGGGTTGATAGGCAATGCATACATATTGTGTTCTGGCAAGTGTGTGTATGTGTGCATGTCTGTTTATCTATAGGGTACAGCATTCCAATGCCACATACTCCTATTGCAATAGCCATTGCCACACAGTAGTACAGATAGTGTTGTTGCTGCCCATAGGTGAGGCATAACAATGCAACATCCTACTATGTGTGTAGCAAGTGCATTAGATGCATATCCCTGTAGTACCACTAATGGGATCTACAATGGGTTGTATCACAATCATGGCCAATGTGTGATGGTGGGTATGTCAGTGTCATCATGAGTTTCAGGGAGTACAATATCCACTGGGGGATGTGGGTGCTTTGTACACTTTCATTACACCAAGGTACACCTGGTACATGTCTCATGTACCACATTATGGTTAACACTGTCACCATCAACCATACAGGTAACTGATACCACAATCCAGGCTAGTTATGCATGTGCTGTGTGCAGCCTACCTGTAACACATTGGACACAGGGTCAGGTTAGTTAGCAGCGATAAGCCCAGGTGTCTTGGATGTGTGTCTGCCTGTTATGTGTCTGGTAATCTGTATATGAAGGTATGTCACACTATGTATTGTCCATATACACGCGTTACATCCCCCATTAGCATACTGTACATGTTTGGTGATGTTCTGCATGTAACATGTAACCTGGAACACACCTCACCCTAAACACTGTGTGGTGTGTGCAATGGAAGCCACACACTTCAGCATCACTACATACCTAGGTAGGGGTCTAGTCCCAGTGTTGCCAAGTAAGAGGGTGTTTGTGTGTGGATGGATCTACATCAGGTTGCAGATTATACATGCCCCAGCAGGTCTCCTGTCCATGTGGCAGACATGTGACATGTGTTCAACTGTATCCCAGAAATGTCACAGTCATGGTGTCACTACAGTGCCATACCCCATTGTGGAATATGACTGCAGACCATCCTCCTGCTGACACATGTACACTGACAACACAAATGGATAATATTATAGAGACCACAATCAACCAGTGTTACTAACAGCTATAATGCATCATTGCTGGATGACTACACTACCTGACATATATGCATTACACTTTATTCCTTACAACATGTTACACTGCAGCACTGTGGTACACTCTAGTACAGTCACTGTGTGCATCAGAACCATATTAACCTGTCCCTGCATCGATGGTATGGATGACAGGGATGTGGCACAGGTATCATCATATGCACAGGGTGTGTTGTTGGTTTGCCAGAGGCCGAGGGTGGGCCATACATTTGACACCATGTGTGTGGTTGAGGGGTGTACTGAGGTGAAATGGGCATGGTGATGTGTGTGTAGGTATGGAGTTGCCCTAAGTGTGTTTGTATAGTGTGTGGGTATGCATGCACACAGTTCTGCCATGTGGTTGCCCTACACATCTGTCTATGGACAGCTGAAGACCATACCTGGCAGGGTGTGTAGGTCACTGCCTCCAGCCACAGACACATGGACTGTGCCTGCCAGGGGTTCCATGGACATGTCCAGATACAGGTCTCGATGTGCTACTCTCACCTGATGATGAAAAATGTTCACTGGAACTAGGTCCCTCCTTGGACTGGCCAGGACCATGTACTCATGACCTGCTGTGGTGTGGTGTGGACAGCACCCCTCCACAGTGCAGGGACTGGTACTGCCACTACCACATCCCCTTGGTGTCCTAGCATGTCCACATAGACTGTCAGCTGTTGGCATTGCTAGCTTACGCCCACTCGGCCGTTGCTGCACTCCCACCACATGTTCAAGCACAGACAGACCATGGTCGATGAGGGCCACCAGACCATTTATACATGAACTCAGTTAATGCATGGATGGCACCCACCAATTCACGGGTGTTGTTTCTTGGAGATGTGAGAGCTGCCCTCTGCAGCCTCAGGCCCTGTCTGGTGTAACATTCTATATGTGCCTGTGCCACCATGACAGCGTGAAGCTTGCACCTGCTGGTACCAGCTGTGTCTCGTCTGCCAGGGGCATGATGACCAGCAGCCCTACCACAAGAACCGTGAGACATCTGCCTATGTGGTGCCCTGCCTGACATCCTGTTATGCCTGCTGCAACCAGACACACACACACACACACACACACACACACACACACACACACACCACCATAATACCTACCTATTTGTGACTTTACAGACAGTCCCATGCATATTTCCATGTGTTTCCCATCCTGCATCACACTTGGTATCATACACACATTGATACCACCCATTAACATATCAGTCCTCTAAATGCCTAGACAAGTGATCACAACATAAGACCTGTTACTACATTACCTGCCTGATCTGTGTGTAGTGGTTTTAGATGCCCTCACTGCTGTCATATGTCTGGACATCATGAGCATGGCCCCTATATGTGTGGGCTACTTTATTCACTCCATAATATCATGCACTGGAGTGTCATGTGTATGTATTGCTCAGCACATGCCAGTACTACAGCAGTCACTACTCCTGGAAGGGGTATACTAGCATGGGCCATCTGCATTTGCCAGTGTATGTTCAGTCTGCCCTACACATGTCCCCCTAATCTGCATGATTGCAAGTTCTACTCATGTGCACATTCCTTGGTGTTCACACACTGCTGTCACTATTGCTGTGAGGGAAAGGTTACATCTGCCACAGTTCCTAAAAATCCCTGCTGCAGTACACTGGTGTGTCATGTTGACATGCCCCCACCTTCAACATTTCTGCAGATGCTTGACAAGTAAGGCCTACACGTGTGTCACTTTGCGGTGTCCCTTACACTGAACACCACATGTTACAGCCTAGTCCCAGCTGATAATGTAGACCACAATAATACCTTATGCCATAGTGTAACTCTGCAACAGTTGCCATTGTCCTACAGATATATACACTGGTGTTGAACTGCATATAGGTATTGTTCCAAACATGTCCCTACTATAGGCCATGTCTCCCACCATTATGTTACTTCCTGTGGACACATTCCACAATGACAGGATGTTAGTTATCTTGCAGGTGTCTGACATACCCTTCCAATACCCCATCATGGTCACCACTGTGATGCCATGCATTTAACAGTAACCATACGTGCACATGTACAGCATACATTCTGGGTAGGTGTGTTAGATGTGTGCATGGGCTATACCATAGCCATTACATGCCCGGTGTATTGGCAATCATCTACATAAACTATACTCACCAGCTACAGTCTGCTTCCTTGGTGGTATACTGGAGGGTGAGAGATGCAAAGTCAGTGGTCACACCTATGGCATTGCTACATGGTGGGTGCAGCATCACAATACATCAAAAGTACATGTCCACAATACTACCACATATGCACATCTGTTTATCACTACTATGCAGCAACAACCTATATCTTTGAAATGTCAGATATACATGCTCTACCTTGTACAGATGTGGATGTATATGCAACAGTGGTCTACTGATGTGGCCAGTGGCCTTACCTGCATGCTCCTCGACCGGTGTGTGGGTAGCACCCACTTCCACAAAGGTGTCTGCCGGTTGGTGGCTATGTGGACAGGCAAGTGCCATGAGGCTGGCTCAGAGCTCCTCCACACATGTCAGGTGGGATGGATGGCATGGGCCACCCCTGTGGTGAGGTAATACCCCCGGACTGCAGCAGCACACCGATGGGCATTGCGAAGCAGGTCAGAACAATGATACCGGATCTGCTCATAACTGCAGTTGTGCAGTCCGCCATCATTGACCCTGTGGACTAGGTCATTCCACAGGGCGGTCCACTCCTGCTATCATGGGTGGCCTGGCCAAACAAGACAGGGTAGTGCTGTATGACATGGTTCACCAGAATGCCATTTCCAGCTGCTGAGTACACCGGAAGCCTTCCATGGGACATCTTGGCTGAAAGACATAAAGATGGATACAGGTGTGAGCAAGTCATGCAGCAAGATCATCCCAGTTCTTAATACACATCACTGTCAACCCCCCCCCACCATATCAGCAACAGCAAACTGTACACACAGCTCAATAGGTATGGCTACAGCATACCTACCACTGGGGAAGATATTGTATTGTACTACACTTTGTGCAATGTGCTTGTAGCCATGTTCTCTGTGTAGACACTATCATTGCTGGCTGGTTACAGACTATTCACCTGCATGCCAATGTCAGGGACACTATGGTTCCATATATGCCTGTGGTATGCTTGCTATGTGGTTGCTGCACATCTGACATTCTGTGTTATTGGGGCTATCTATGCATGCTGTTGGACATGTTCCGGGATTCTATAGACTATTACTACTGACATATGTTCCATAACAGTGACACAATAGCATGTATATGTACTATTGGCCAACAGAACTACCTCTCCAGCCTCATCTGCCCATGCCACCAGGCCACATCACATGTGTGACCCACCCTGGTCCAGCAATACCTTCAGGTGGAACCAACTCAGGGGATGTTGTCCCCCCCAGGGGCACACACAGACATGTTCATATCCCCCGAAGTCAGGTCCAGGGTCTGTTCCATAACGGGCTCCGCAGACACATGTAGGATGTGCTACATCACCTTCAGGCACCCAGTATACATTCACAGAGCCCACATGCTCCTCCTGCTCAGACTCCAGGCCAGGCACCTTCGGGACGTGGACTGCTGTTGTGAGTAGCAGTGGGTGAGAGGCTTGTTCTCATTGTCTCCATATTGGGGCCCATGGAGCATCCACATCACAGACCATACACACCATCCAGGGTGTTTACCCACCACATGTGTCACATACCACCCCTGTAGGCTGTCCTCTATATCTACCAACCCTGACCACCTCCACAACTAAAGCTGCCATACTTCCCCATATTCCCATTCCATACTTCACAGACAAGGGCAATGTGGTCCCAACAAGGGGTCCACATGTGACATACCAGTCCATGTTTCACACACTGACAGCTGTAGATATGTGTGTGTATTGCTATGTGTGTTGTTTCTTCGCATATAGCATGCAGCACTGTGGTGGTAATATAGGGGACATGTATTTACATACATATATGTTTGTGTGTGTGTGTGTATATATATTGTATTTGTATATTTTTCCCTTTCAAAAAAAAAAATTTTTGCCAGAATCTCCTTGGTTCTGACTGTGCTTCTCAAACATTTTGGAAATATAGAGTATATTTTAGAGCATTTATTATAATCGTAATTGCCTTAATATTGCTACAACTCAAGTGTTCTAGGTTGCACTGCATCTGAAGTGTTTGTATGTTATAGCTGATTTTCTGTATATATATATATAGATATATATATATATATATATATATATATATATATATATATATATATATATATATATATATATATATATATATATATATATATATATACTTCTCTGTATATGTAGACTAGCTACTTATTCTGCTGTGTTACTGCCTCTTAAATTGTTTTTCAGTTGTGCACTTGCCTTGCTTCATTTAAAAAGTTTAAATTGCTAATTTTGTAGAGTTTTAATTGCATTTACTGTTTAGGACTACACACTCAAGTGTGTTAGCCTTTTCTGTGTTTATTTACTGTATTATTGCATTGTTTAGCCTGTTTCAACAAAAAAAAAATACTATCTTGTTTCCTCGTTTCCCACCTTTTCTATCCAGTCCATATCCCAGGCTTTGCTTGTCTCAGGACTTTATTTTCTGGCTCAGAGCTATCCAGACCTTGCTGTGGTAGTGGGAAGTCCTACTGCTTACCAGTGGGACTGGTGAGCATTGTGCTGCCTATCTAATGCTAGAGGAGTGGTTTCCAGCTCTGAAATTGTAATTTTATTAGCCTTTTTGGGCAGATTTCTGTCCCTTTCAACTTTCTGGCTTAAAAACGTGTGTGTTTGCACATTTTTCACATCGTGCAGCACTGTGAGGCTACAGTTAAACTATTCCAGGTGCCAGAAAGTCTGCTCTTTAAATTTTCCCTTAGAACTAGCTGGTTTCTCAGTAGTAGCACTAAATTCTGATCCCCTGTGACTAGCACTTGTTCTAGAACCTGCTGGAATGCACTAGGAAGCTTGAAACTGATTCAAGCACTCAGCTCTCCTTGTCAATAAGGAGAAATTAATTATAGGTACTAAACAGCCTATAATTGCAAAGTACCTTGCAAAGGTAAGGGAAAACAGCTCTTAAACTTTACAAGAAAGCACTAGGAAGCCTGAAACTGATTCAAGCTCTCAGCTCTCCTTGTCAATAAGGAGAAATTAATCATAGGCACTAAACAGCCTATAATTGCAGAGTATCTTGCAAAGGTAAGAGAAAACAGCTCTTAAACTTTACAAAAAAGCACCTAAACAGGCATGTCCAAGAGTCAGCTTCCGGTGATTTCTCCTGTCCACCTGGTGAATCTGGGCATACTGGGGCAGTGCAGCATCTGCCTCATGTACATAGAAATCCTCTCCTCCTACCACCCAACACTACAACCTGCGAGAGATGCACTTACATAGCCAAACCGGAAGCTAAACTCTCTCTGGCCAAGATTGTGCTAGACAGTCAAGAAGAGAAGGTTAACACCTGCATTACACCTCAAGCAACTTATAGCCCTTCAAAACCCACACCATCAACACCCACACATAGCAACACTAAACCCACATATGCGGGGGCCCTTAACATTAACCTGCCCAAGCAACAAGGACCTCCAAAGCCAAAACGCAAACAAACACCAGTCACAACCAAAGTGATACATATCTTACAACACCAGTGTGCCACCCAACAACAGCCCCTAAGGCAAGACAATGTACCCATCACTTTAGTCATAGATGACTCTATAGTCAGGCACACTGATGTCCCACTCACCAGGCTGAACAAGGAGAAAATTAGTCAGCTGCACTCAAGTCACTCCACAACAAGTACAAATACGACTCTGTCATTGTCCATGCTGGAGTGAATGACTTGAGACGTACCTCCCTGGACTACATGAAGAGACATGGAAGAGCTCTTGGATCATGTGACCCAGACAGGTATGACCCTAGCCCTGAGTAGCATCATGCCTTCGACCAGAATGATACCACAGTATAAGGACAAAATGATTGACTTCAACAATTGGCTAAGCTTCTGGTGTCATTCAAAGGGGATCCAGTATCTGTCTGCCTGGGACGACATGACTGACAGACCACGATGCTTTACCAGAGATGGTCTGCACCTGCCACCCCTGGGATTTAGGTTACTGGCTAAAACTCTTGCCACCCCTATAGTGCCTTTTTTAGGCAAGGTTCAAAGGATAAAACCACCACTGTAACAGATACAAGCATGCAAAATCTGAAGGTAATGCTACTCAATGCTAGAAGTCTAAACCTCAAAATGCACTCTCTCGAGGCACTCCTAAAAATGGAGAACATCGATATCTGTGCAGTAACTGAGACCTAGTTCAAGGCTCCAGAGAGCACCCCTGCAATACCAGACTACAATTCTTAGCACACTTTTCGGCCACAAAACCAAGACCGAAACACTAAAGGTGGAGGAGTGTCCATATTCACCAAGGATATTCACACCTCCAGGCTAGCTGCCCAACACAATGCATCTCAAATTCTCCAGGTGCAACTAACACTAGGTAAGACTGCAATCCATATTGTAGCTTGCTACAGATCCCCCACCATGCCCCAAGATTCTCACTACACATTTCTAAACATACTGGAAAATATTAAGATACAACCAAACACCCTAATACTGGGTGATTTCAACTACTCTGCCATTAATTGGGAACACTACTTGGGTACCAATTCCTTTTCCCAACGGTTCTTGGAATTCATAAATTCCAACGCCCTGGATCAACTAATCCATTGTCCCACCAGGGGAGCCAATATCCTAGACCTGGTCATTACCAACATGGGAGATAGATGCTCCACACCAATGGTCACCCTCTCATTGGTCAGGTCTGACCATAAGCAAATCACCTTGGACATCCACATCCTACCCCCACCCCCCAGTAAGGAAACCTCCTTAAAAAACTTCTCTAAAGCCAACTTCATGCTACTGAAGTCAGAAGTGATAAACTTTACAACACCCATTCAGACGTGATCTGGAAGTTCGACTGCAGAATCCTACACTTAGGCACTGTACGAGCACATCCACTCGTGCATGAATGGTGCCATCCCAAATAGAACCAAGATGCTCTTCTCCAAAAAAAGGAAGCCAATCTGGTGGTCCCCTGCTATAAACAAACTATACAACAGAAGGAAGAAACTGTTGCAGAAAAAAGGAAAATCCCAGGATGCAAAAAACTCCCTCACCAGCCTCAGTAAGAAGCTGAGATCCCTCATAAAATCCTCAAAAGCTAGTTACGAAAATAAAATTGCCAAAGATTCCAAAGACAACCACAAGGCATTCTATAGTTATGTCAAGAATCTAAATGGCAATGCTCAGATCTGCTCTGAGCTACAAGAGAATGGCATTAAGCATACTGATCTCAAGGATATTGCCAATATCCTGGCAGATCGATTTAGTGCCAACTACACTCCCCTCTAACCACCTAATGAGCCCATCTCAATACCAAAAGATTGCCAAATTCCGATAATCATGGCCACACAGGTAGAAACTGCACTCTCCAAAGCTAAGACTACAGCATCCATGGGACCAGATGACATCCCAAGCTGTGTACTACATGAACTACAATATGAACTGGCACCTCAACTAAGTGTCATGTTTAATCATAGCCTCACCTCAGGCTTCGTGCCCACTGAGTGGTGCACAGCTACAGTTATCCCGCTCCACAAGGGAGGATTCGCCTTGGATCCCAGGAACTACTGTCCCATCAGTCTGACAAGCCTGATCTGCAAGGGCATGGAACTTATAAACAAAGACATTGGCAACCTTCAAACACTGGACCCCACCCAGTTTGGGTTTGTGAAGGGCCGATCTTGTTTCCTGAATCTGATTGACTTCTTCGAATCAGTCTCCAGAGCTGTGGATCAGGGTAAGGTGGTCCACACAGCCCATCTGGACCTTGCCAAGGCCTTCAACACCATCCCCCACTCTGGAATCACAGATGAACTTACTAAGCTGGGCATATATCCCTACGTCACTCGATGGGTTGCCAACTGGCTTACTGACAGAAGCCAGATTGTAAAAGTAGCCGACACCAAATCCAGCTCCAGACAAGTGACAAGTGGGGTGCCTTAGGGTTCAGTCTTGGGACCACTCTTGTTTGGCATCTACTTATCTGAAGTACAGGCCAACACTAAGGGACTCTGGCTAACAAAGTTTGCAGATGACTGCAAACTGGGAGCCATTATTGAATCCCCAAATGATGTGGATATTCTACAAAAAGGCCTTACAGAAACAGATGCCTGGTGCCAGAGCCTTGGGCTGAAGCTTAATGCCAAGAAATGTATAGTTATCCCCTTTGGAAAAAAAACATGTACCCATGAATTACCACATAGATGGCAGGATGCTAAACATCGAAAGTGTGATGAGAGACTTAGGGACACAGGTGGACAGTGGTTTCACTTTCGATAACCACATTGCCACAACAGTCAGGAAATCCTTCTATGTGGTACACCTCATCACTAAGGGCTTTTCATCCAGAAAAAAGGAGGTCATTGTCCCACTGTTCTCATCCCTCATTAGACCCATTATAGAGTATAATGCCCCATTTAGTATGTACCTCACAAGACATCTGCAACAGCTGGAAAGGCCACAGAAATACCTCACTACAAGAATCACAGGCCTAAAGCAGATGCCATATGCTGACCATCTGAAAAAACTCCAGCTATACTCTGTGGCATATCGTCTACTCAGAGGCGATCTCTGCTTAACGTACAAGGCCATGTCAAATGCTGAGCTGTTGGACATGCTCCACTTAAAGAAATCCCAATCCCTCAGAGCCACACACTCCAGGGATCTAAACCTTGTCATCACAATGAACAAAAAATGCTGGAGGGATAGGTTCCTGACCCAGAGACTCCCAATACTCTGGAATAGACTACCAGTACATGTCAAGCAGAGCGCCTCATTGGGCCTCTTCAAAAGGAACCTTGATGATTGGATGGGAGATAAGAAATTCACCCCGGGGATCATGTCAGTTGCCCTGCTAGACAGGGACCCAGAGAAGTAAATATTGTGGGAAGAAATATCCAGGGAATTGGGAATTGTTATGGTTAGGCTTGCATAGGCCCTAGGGCCAATAGCCCAGTACCAACCTATGAACCTATATGTAGACATGTGCATATAGGTATATATCTATATATGTGTAGATATATATGATGTTGTATATATGTGTTTATATATATATATATATATATATATATATATATATATATATATATATATATATATATATATATATATATGTGTGTGTGTGTGTGTGTGTGTGTGTGTGTGTGTGTGTCTACACATGGATATCTGTATATTTGTGGACATACATGTATATATATATATATATATATATATATATATATATATATATATATATATATATGTACACATATGCATACCTATATATGGGGCACATTCAGACATCAGGTCCACAATCTCACAATACCTTCCTACACAGATGTACTGTTCTGCCTTGCTACAACACAGACAGGTGCCACATATGGTCACAGCCTGACATTAGGGGGGTATATGTAGGACCAGATTGCAGGTAACACTATTACACACCTATGGCATTCCTGCATGCTACAATACAGGTTAACCTGAGTATCCTGCAAGAGGTGGGCTGTGGAAACCACGTGTCCATCATTATGGTATTACTTCCACCACCAGCTATTGGCCACAGTAATATACATACTTCCCATTACACAACACACACTATGATGGCTTACATCTTATCAGTCAGTGCTGCTATGCACGGTTGGCAGGTATGGCCCACTACCCACAGAGACAGACTCTATTGTCCTTGGCAGTTGTTCTGCTGAACATCATTACAACAACAACACCTGAAGGCACATATAAATCATTCCACATCATCTATGCCATTATTATGGACCAAGTACTATGGTCAGTTACATCCACACATACTTCGCATACCTGTTCTGGGAATGAAGTCTGTTCTGGATGGTTTGCTTGATGTTTTTTTTTTTTTTGTCTTACAAGCAGTCAGTCTCTCTCTCTCTCTCTCTCTCTCTCTCTCTTGGTCTTTCTCCAGTAAATGGATTGAGCTGCTTTGAGTAGATTGCAGCATGGATTTTTTAGGTGATGCACATGATCAGGTGATGATCTCCGCAACAATCAGTATCCTCCACTTGCTACCTGCAAGCAGCATGCTGTGTAGTACTTCCAATTACCATTGTCATGGCAACCAACTACTATAAATCCCTACATCACGTATGGTGGACATCCTTCCTGTGTGTGGGCAGCAGTGTTACAGACAGCAGGTAGCAATACATCTTACAGGAGAATCTGCACACTCAGGCCAGCTACATATTTGTAGGTGGATCCACAACTACAGACAGAGTGTGAGTAGTGTTGTTGTATGCATTGTATAGTACCGGTGTTACAGGGTTTGTGTGTACATACTAGTTTAACATGGAATGCAGTCTGCCTGTATAGCTCTTAACTATGGGCCATCCAATTGATGGCCAGAGGTGTGCCTATTATGTTCTGTCTGTCCACCACACAGGTCTTGTGTCAGATATATCACTGGCAGTGTGTGTGTTGAGTGCTATCAGTACATGGCTACATCCATTTCTGTTTCTAACTTCATATTCCTGACTAAGGATAGGTTGCAGACTATCCTGTAACACCAGTGACTTACTTAGTGTATGCCAGTATTTCACAAATGGGCCTGTGTTCCAGCCTCTGTCCTCCACCTACATACCAGGCTTTGTACATATGACATGCTGTCAGGGGTTGTTATGTAGTGGGCTGTGAGTATGCCATGCTGCCATTCCTGCCATCAGTCCACTGCTGTTGTGGCCCCCACACATATTGTGGGGTTGGGTCAATATATCTGTGGGCTTCACCTACACAATACATGTGTGCCCTTATGCACTCCAGAGGCCAGTGTATGAAACAGTGGTATATGGCCCTGTATTATTTATTCTATGGGGGGATGCACCATAACTAACCAAGGCTATTACAACATGTAGGGGTATCAGGGGTAAGCTGCCTTAAGGTATCTGGATGTACATTACCATACAATTCAACTTGGATAGATTCAGGCCTATTGTTTTCTGCCATATAGACTGTTTTGTTTGTCAGTGTGATTGTGATGGTGTTAGTTATGCCTTGTTATGTAACAGATACATCCCATTTGTCAACTGAGGTCTTTACCCCCTAGGGATTGTATACAGAGTGTAGATAGAGGCTGCTGGACTATACATCTGCATTACTTACTGTTGATTGATTGGCATCCTGTGGCCCAGTCTGTCTTTACTATTGTACAACTTGAAGGCCTCGGCCTGGACAGCAACATATGTAATCTTTTCCAGACTACTGTATTAATATAACTGTTTCACAGTTGCATTACTCTGTTTATATGTATGTCAGTATCTAAACAGCTATATGGCATATTTATTTATTTTATTTGTTTATTGACATTTGTTAACCGGGTTTGTCCAACTGGGCTTGTGGCCCATTTTCAGTGGAGACTCGAGGAAAAAAGCTCCAGTAGTACATTTTTAAACAAGTACAATTTTAAACAATATTGATATAATAGCAGTTATAGCAAAAAGATTCACATATGTTGGGTTGCATGCATAAAGTGAAAGTTGCATTAAAAAAAAGCTTAGTAACATAAATAAAATTATGCAAATGCATAGTAGACACATTGGCAAGAGAGGTGTAATGAGGTACTAAGTATGGTCATTTTGAGGGTACATAAAGGCATATATATGCAACTGTATATAATATATATATATATATATATATATATATATATATATATATATATATATATATATATATATATATATATATATATATATATATATATATATATATATATATATATATATATATATATATATATATAGGTTCATAGGTGGGTTCTAGGCTATCAGCCTGAAGGCATTTATAAGCCTAGCCAGAATGTGTTGGCTTTCGCCGTCCCCTTAGATTAGTTCCCTGTCCCTCTGTCCAGCAGAGCCACTGAAGTGATCCCCGAGGTAAACTTTCTGTTTCCCATCCACTCGTCAAGGATTCTTTTGAAGAGTGTTAGCAAGGAGCTCTGCCTAATGTAGATTGGGATCTTGTTCCAAGGCATGGGAAGTCTCTGAGACAGAAATCTATCCCTCCAGCACATCCTATTTATTGTTGTCGTGAGGTTTAGATCCCTACAGTGTGTGGCTCGAGGGGATAAGGTTTCCTTTAGGTGGAGCATGTCCATCAATTCTGGGTTGGACATGGCCTTGTATGTCAGGCAGAGTTCACCTCTGAGTAGGCAGTATGTAACTGAGTACAACTGGAGTTTCTTCAGTTGAGCTGCATAGGGCATCTGTTTGAGGCCATTGATCCTCTTGGTGAGGTACTTCTGTGGTCTTTCCAGCTGTTGCAGGTGTCTTGTAAGGTACATCCCAAATGGGGAGTTGTATTCTAAGATGGGTCTGATGAGTGACGAGTAGAGGGGCACCATGACCTCTTTTGATCTGGATGCAAACCCTTTTGTGATTAGGTGGGCCACGTAGAAGGATTTTCTAACCACTTTGGCAATGTGATTATCAAAGGTGAGATTACTATCTACTTGGGTCCCCAGATCCCTTATTATGTCTTTCATATTTAGGGGACTGCCACCTATGTGGTAGTTTGTGGGCACTTTGTTTTTTCCAAAGGGGATGACTATGCACTTTTTGGCATTTAGCTTGAGGCCATGATTTTGACACCAGGTATCTGTCTCAGTGAGACCATTTTGGAGGCTGTCTGTGTCAGCTGGAGAGTCAATTATAGCCCCTAGTTTGC
>NC_056733.1:453858091-453873091 GCF_019279795.1 Protopterus annectens | reverse complement strand
GTGGCCACTTGTGTACAGAAAGCATCACAACAGTCTTCTAGTCCATCTTTACGCAACTTCGTTAACAGTTCTTTCACCTTAATTGACATGAACCCCTCTTGCACATGGCATGTGAGAACAGTATGAACAGATTTCAGGCAGTGTATAACTTCCAGCACATTCAATTTCTTCAATGTGCGAATGGAATACACTCATCAGTGAATGCACATGCCAAAGGTAAACTTCACCCATATCATTTTCAAAGAACTTTCATATTACAGTAGGCGGACTTTTTTGAGACAAGAAAAAAGACTTTAAAGCGGGAAACATCTGCAACAGCTGCTGAATGCCTGGAAATAATGACAACCATCTAGTTTTGCTGTGGTAAAGCAGCTGACAATACTCCACCTCAACAAATTCACAAGAGTCTTTCAGTTGTTCAGTTTGAAAGGTGTAAATTGAAAAGTAGTTGTAAATTTTCAGAAGTATCAACTCAATGTCAACATCAAGTGTGTCAGCGCCATGCTGCATGTAGTTTTTTAGTACATGTGCTGGACAGCTAACTCCAAATAATGTTCCACTCTTTTTCATCCTCTTCAAATTAGCAAAGACGTTATAGCCATCAGCTCCACCCCTGACACCGCCAAAATTAGTATTTCAGTTATCTCCCGCGAAGGCAATACATTTCTGAAATAAGTGGTGCTTGTCTAAACTGTCCATAATGCATCTGGAAATTGTATCTGCAGTTTCATTAGGGGTGCTGTAAACGTCAACAAGGTTTGACTGTATGCCACTTTTTTTCCAGTCAAAATACTGTAAGAGGATTGGAAATAACTTCAGAGAACCATGATTGCTACCATCCATTGTGACTTCACAGTAACGTATATGGTTAAGTGTTTCTCCACCAAGCTGACAGAATGCAGAGCCAGGACAGAGTTGACAATTGCTTCTGTTTTTTTCTGGGCGCACAAAACTCTTTGTGCAATGTCAGAGTCGGGTAATATTATTTTCAACACGCCACAACTGCAGTCCATCGACCTATAACTGTGATGATGCTTAACAGCATGAAACAACAGTGTTCCTTCAGCCACTGACATTGCTTCATCAATTTTCGAACCAGGTATTACAAAAAAATTGGTGATTTTTGAGGATGAACTTTCTCCTCAAACATTTGTAACATGCTTCGGAGTGCTTATGTGTGCATTCAAATCAAGTGCACCCTTGTTTTCAACAGAAATTAAAGTTCTGCACCACATGTCATGCATTCTGCTTCCCATTTATATCTACCTGCACAAAAACATGGGTACTTAGCCTTCATTGCATCTGTAAATGAACAACGTTTCAGCATTTTCATGGGCTAAACTTTGTTAAATTTCAAGTCTTGAAGCTGACAATGCAATTCACTTTCACTAATGATAACAGAAAAAAAGAAAGGGGAGACAAAGGCTCAAAAATCAGGTCAGATATTAAATAGTGCTTGTGTAAACTTACAAAACATGTTATTCTAGCAATTTTCTACTAGCATAAAAGTTCTAAAGGAGATGATGAAGTGTATAACAAGTCTCTAGCATTATTTATTGACTTCAATCCTCAAAGTTTTGTCAGAAAAAAAGAAACTTTATGAGGAACAGACCACAAATGAGAAAAAAATGGACATTCTGAGAAATTCTGTGAAGTTGAGACAATGTGCTACACTACTTCCTTCCCTCTTGTTTTACTAAGAGTCTTAAAAAATATCTTGGAAAATACCACTCACCCGGGAAGCCAAGTTCTGAAGGGTAAACTTTCTTAATCCAACCAACTTCTATTTAGGTTTGTCCCTTTTATTGCCCCGTGTCAAATACTGTGTGCAAAACTGTGGTGTTCATGGTGCGACATGAGTGAACTACTTTTGGAGTGTATGAGACGGCTGGGTAAGGGTTTGAGCGATTGCATTTGCTTTGTTGTATAATATTTAAACAGTTGATTTCTCTGGCACTCTGATCTGTGATATCAACAGGACTTGTTGGCAGGACAGATTTGTGTCCCAGAGACACCCCCGTCTGTGGAACAGACTCTCTCTTCATGTCAAGCATAGCCTTGGTCCTATACCCCTTGACTTTAATAGTCTAGCTCAACAGATGAACAACTATGAAGGAAAAAGAGAAGTCCTTGAAGTTAACCACTATTTTTAATGAAATACAAGCCTAAATGACAGATTTTTTTTACTATGAAACACATCAATGTGCTCAACACCAGGGAAATGGAAATAAATTTAAATTGCATGAATTTTTAAACTTGGAGTAGTATAAGGTAATGTGCAATCTAGATCTCGAAATCATACTAAACAGTCATGAGTAAATAAAGTATTTAAGGTACATTCAGGTCTGCTTTTTATTGATGCAGTTACAATTCCTTTTCTGTCTCCGCGTAGTTCAACATGGGAATATGAGAGACAGCACCAGTTATTAATGTATAGGATCCCAGGAAAGACAAGCAGACCTCTCAACCGTACCGAATTCCTCTGTAAATACTGGTTTTGAGGGCAAAATATTGGTGTGCCACGAATTCCCGCATGGCCCCTTTAATTTCCGAATTTCCTTTTTTTTTTATTCCTGACATCATCACATGCAGGGTGTGTGCGATGATGCCAGCTTATTCATACTGCCAGTCCACCAGGTGTGCACACAGCACAGCCTTCTTCATTGTGGTTTCCCTCCTTTACATATCTACTGAATTTCCTCTGCTCAGATCCTGTCCTCCTCCAAGCTGCCGGTTCTGCGCAAGAAATACATGCAGTTGTTTTACTTACTTCATTTATTTAAGAAATGACTCCAGAAAACGTAAGTGCTTTTTTTTTAGTTTATTTTAATGGCTGAGTGAGTGAGGAGGAAAACTGTGCACTTTTCGCGTTAACAAACGGCTGCAAAAACTGTAACGGTCGCAGGCAAGGCAAATATTAGGTTTGTTTATGTGCAGCATGCGTGTGACAGCAGGAAAAGCTGTGCTGTAGTTCTAATTTATGTATTTAAGAAACGGCTGCGTTTTGTTTTACTTTCATCAACTAATGGCTGAGTGACTTGTGAGTGAGGAGAAATTGTATACTTTTGACGTTAAAAAAACGGCTGCAGAAACTGTAATGGCAGGCAAGGTAGGGAAACTGTGCTTTACTGCCGGTCTTAGTTGTAAAGGATATGCTTTCATTTTACTTTAACGGCTGCACTTGTTTCATTTTACTTAACGGCTGCATTTATATTTGAAATTGTGCTTTACTTTAACAGTGCGTCAGGCTCAGGCAGCAGGAGTACTTCACTTATTTAAGTTAATGGCTGGTTAACAGGTTTTATTTTAATGCCTGAGGAGAAACTGTGTACTTCCTTTAAGAAACTTTGTACTGTAACAGCTGGGCAGGTGTTTTACTGCAGGATATATACTTTAAATTAATTATGTGTAACTTTCGTTTTATAATGCAATTCCTTTGGCTGTACTTTCATTTTATTTAACAGCTGCCTGCATTTTATATATGCGAAACTGCTTTGCTTTACCAGTGCTGGCAGCAGGATTAAGTTACCGCCTAATTTTGATGCCTGGGTAGAAACTGTGTACTTCATTTAAGGAACGGCTGCAGGAATGAGGCTCTGAGCAACTGTATACTTTCATTTTACTTTAAATGCTGAAGGATACATCGGCAAGAGTGTACTTTCATTTTATTGCAGAAACTGCTTTACTTTAATGGGTGAGGCTCTGAGCAAGTGTGTGTGTGTGTGTGTGTGTGTGTGTGTGTGTGTGTGTGTGTGTGTGTGTGTGTGTGTGTGTGTGTACTTTCATTTTACTGTAGAAACTGTGCTTTACTTTAATGGGTGAGGTTCAGCGCAAGTGTGTGTACTTTCATTTTATTGCAGAAACTGCTCTACTTTAATGGGTAAGGTTCTGAGCAAGTGTGCTTTCATTTTTTTTCAGAAACCGTTCTTTACTTTTATTTTACTTTAAATGCTGCAGGATACATCTGCAGGAGTGTACTTTCGTTTTAGTGCAGAAACTTTGCTTTACTTTAATGGGTGAGGTTCTGTGCAAGTGTGTGTGCACTTTCATTTTACCACAGAAACTATGCTTTACTTTAATGGGTGAGGTTCTGAGCAAGTGTGTGTGTAAATAAATGTCCAGTTGTGATTTAAGGAGTTAACCATAGTTCTCAAATTTCTCAATGTCCAAAGTTTTATGGAATGTTTGGCTCATGGGTTTTCTAACATCAGTGAGAAGTTGAACTGAATTTACTAAATAATGATGATAGCCATTTAAGTTTCAGTCTTCATATCTTTCAGGAAATGCATGGTAACATAAAACATTTTATTCTAGCAACTTTTCTAAGATTATACAAGCAATGTTTAAAATGTGTCCCTGGTTTTGGGCTTTTGTTCCCCCCCCCCAAATAAATTTTGGCTTTTCCATGTTTCTTGTGCTGCATAGTTCTTCAGGGGCTGAGAAGTTTAGTGCTAAGTCCATCTGTGTTAGTAACACAACAGGCAGAATATTTGCTTTTGATGCAGAAGGCTGTAGGTTTGATTTCCCACAGTATGTAAAAGGATTGTTGATAATGTTTGTACTTTTAAAGGGGATGGATGCTGCAGTCCTGAGAATGTCCTCTTTGGCGGAGATACATAGTAACTATGAACCTGTCATCAGTTTGCCATCCATTCCCTATTGCAATATTACTAGCCTATTTTTTTTAAGTAACAAAGGCAATTTATTCCTCAAGGGCAACAGGCACTTTATTTGTAGATGAAACTATGAAATATTAAGTTGTTTGCTAGCAACAAGCAACCTCTTCATTAGTTAAAGATCTTACAGCTGTCTTTAATATGGAATTATTTAGATGACTGACTTCTGCAGAGATTGTGTAATACATTTACTGATACTAGAGGATTGTAGACATTTGAGTAGACTTTTATGATGGAAATATTACGAACTGAGCAGTTTTGTCATTTATTGGTTCATGCATTTTGTTTCATTGCCTACTGCAAAAATGTTCAAACAATAAATTTAAAATGCGCTGTAACAAGTGTGCTGTATTATACAAGGAATATAATTTATTAAAGTCAGGAAGGTGTATCAAAGAATACATGTATGCTTCTTGTTTTGTGTGCAAGGGGTCTATGATTTGAAAACAGCCCAGAGGTAATCTTTATCCACCACTGGTCAGATGCATTTTCTTTGGATGTGGTGTGGGTTTCAATGCTGTTTCAATTAATGTGAGTTTCAAGGGCAGAGATGTTTTAATGCTAAGTCTATTTCATTATGAGACAGTATTGCTTTCTATTAGTGTTTGTGCATTGTGTTACAAAATGTAAAAGTAAAATCCAAATCATTGTAGATGTAAAGCAGTATGCACACTAGTGTTTATGGTAAATAGAGTGAAATAGCCAGGTAACGGGACATTGGAATGGCTGCAGGGGGCCTCTGGTGCCATATTTTGGTTGTCTGTTCTTCAATTTGCACTGGCATCCCACAATTCCATTGGATTGGGTGGAGTTACATAATTATCTATGCAAATTTTATGTTAATCAGTGTACAGATTTGTACCTATTTTTCATGTGCCTTGTCCAGATTTTTGATGTTTCCAGGTTGAGAGGTATGAAGACAAGGCAAATGAATCACAGAACCATTTATAACTTCTCAATACTCATTCTCATGGTGGAACCTCCCTTCTTCAGAAGAAAAAAGCAAGTCAGCTGGGAGGAAATATATGAGTAACCATTTAATCATCCAGGTTTATTTTGAAGGATGCTAGGATGTCACTTTGTTTAAGTTGCAGAGAAAGTTTGCTCCATAGTTGGGGTAGATGATGGGCAATAAATTTGTCTCTATCTAGCTAGTTTTATTTATGCGTTGATGGAGATTTAGTTCCATGTTCTGGTATTAGTAAAGCTATTTGTCTTGTCAAGATACAGGACATACAGGAGAATGAGTCCCTAATGCAGCAGAATGCAAGGCATAGATAACCATGAAGCAGCCTGTATGAAGTAAAGTAAAAATATAGCACTTTATGCCTTTCTTGGTAGCACAAGGACTTGTTGTCAACAATCTCTTGCTTGAAAATCTCTGGGGCCTTTCCAGTTTTTAATATGCCTAGAATGCACATCCCAAAGTTGGTATTGTACTTAGTAATTGGTCTGATTAGGGCAGCATAAAGAGAGAGATAATAACTTATTTTGATCTGGATGATCTCTCTTTAGGTGCAGCTCATGTTGGATAGTTTGGAGAAACAGCCAGACAGGCAAGATCATGATTTGGACGTGCTGAGGAGGGATGCTGAGTATATTGGGAGAAGGATGCTAATGATGGAGCTGCTAGGTAAAAGGAGTAAAGGAAGGCCTAAGATAAGGTTTATGGATGTGATGAGAGAGGACTTGCAGGTGGTTGGTGTGACAGAGCAAGATGCAGAGGACAGGAAGAAGTGGAACCAGATGATCCACTGTAGTGACCCCTAATGGAAGAAGCTGAAAGAAAAAGAAAAAGAAAACAGAAGGATTTTCTGACTACTGCTGCTACATGGCAGTCAAAGGAAAGGGAATTATCAGCCTAGATTCCAAAATCCCTCACTACATTTATCACTTCAGAATGGGGTATTGATCATACTTTATGATGATGGAGAGAGTTGGATACCGAATGTGACAGCATTATTCTTTTTCACTTTAAACTTTAGCCAACTTGCTTAAGTGCTGTAATAACTAGGTGTCAAGGGGGATATTTGACAACAGCCATCTGCAAATTTAGCTAAGTGAAGGTCCTTATTCAGAGTAATTGATGCTGAAAATGAGGGGCCCTGAAAATGAGTTGCCTGGGTTCAGAGCTCTGGGGCATATGACTAATTACCCTACTATTCTCTGAAGAGGCACCTGTCAACTTAATTATGGGGTCTCTGTGTCTTTCAGCCCATTGGCTATTTATCCCATCATGTATGGATCTACGTTTAAGTCAGTTAGCTTACTTATGATGTAGTAAAAGGCAACAAACTCAATAAAACTGATAAGCTTAAATAAAAAAGCATAGACTGGCTATGAGAAACCAAAGGAGCACAACAGCATATAATAAATAAACAAGTTTAATATAAAAGTGCACTTGTGCTAAGCACTGTCATTGTAATAGTGGACGTCATCAGAGCATAAGTACAAAAATCTCAACAGTTCTTTAAAAATTAATAGATAAACCATCAAATTCCTTTGGATTTTTGTTGCTACTCTGTGTTTTTTATTTGAGCTTGCTTATGATGCCAACATGGAGTGAGCCTATGGCAAATATATACACATAAGCATGCTCACAAATACATAAACACCGGCAAATGCACACATACATAAACACACACACACACACACACACACACACACACACACACACACACACTTGTTACTTTTAAGGGGAGGGTAGTAGCAGCATGTTACAGTTGGAGAACTTCAAAAAATATTATATTTGATGTAGACAGTTTTTTTCCTAAAAATTTGTTAGCATAGAAACTATCCCAATTGCATTCAGGTCCATTTTATACACAATGCTTTTCAAATATATTAAATAAACCACAGTGCATACAGTGCACTCCAAAAAGCGTATAGTCAATGATAAAAGGAAACTCACTAAAAACAGAGTGGGTGGAGAGCACCATTTCCAATTTAATAAAATACAAACTTGAGTTCCATATTATATTAAATTGGAAATTGTGAGTATAAGGAGATTTGGAGCATAACAAAGAGAGAAGTGGCTAAGGCTAAGGATAAGGCATATGGAGAGTTGCATGAGAGATTGGACACTAAAGAGGGAGAAAAGGACCTGTACCAATTGGCTAGACAGAGGGACAGAGCTGGGAAAGATGAGCAGTAGGTAAGGGTGATAAAGGATAGTGAGGGAAATGTACTCACAAATGAGGAGAGTGTGTTGAGTAGATGGACAGAGTACTTTGAAGGGCTAATGAATGCAGATAATGAGAGAGAGAGAGAGGGTTGGATGATGTGGGGATAGTGAATCAGGAAGTGAAACAGATTAGCAAGGAGGAAGTAAGAACAGCTATGAAGAGGATGAAGAATGGAAAGGCTGTTGGCCCAGATGACATACCAGTAGAAGCATGGAGGTGCTTAGGATAAATGGCAGTGGAATTTTTAACCAGATTATTTAATGAAATTTTGAAAAGTCAGAGGATGCCTGAGGAGTGGAGAAAAAGTGTTTTGGTACCTATCTTTAAGAATAAGGGTGATGTGCTGAGCTGTAGTAACTACAAAGGGATAAAATTGATCAGCCACAGCTTGAAGTTATGGGAAAGAGTAGTGGAAGCTAGGTTAAGAAGGGAGGTGATGAGTAGTGATCAGCAGTATGGTTTCATGCCGGGAAAGAGCACTAAAGATGCAATGTTTGCTCTGAGAGTGTTGTTGGAGAAATACAGAGAAGGTCAGAAGGAGTTGCATTGTGTCTTTGTGGACTCAGAGAAAGTATATGACATGGTGCCTAGAGAGGAGTTGTGGTATTGTATGAGGAAGTCGGGGTGGCAGAGAAGTATGTAAGAGTGGTACAGGATATGTACGAGGGTAGTGTGACATTGGTGAGGACTGCAGTGGGAGTGACGGATACGTTTAAGGTGGAGGTGGGATTACATCAAGGATCAGCTCTGAGCCCTTTCTTATTTGCAGTGGTGATGGACAGGTTTACAGATGAGATCAGACAGGAGGCCCTGTGGGCTATGATGTTTGCAGATGACATTGTGATCTGTAGTGAGAGCAGGGACCAGGTTGAGAAGACCCTGGAGAGGTGGAGATATGCTTTAGAGAGGAGAGGAATGAAGGTAAGCAGGGCTAAAACAGAATATATGCATGTAAATGAGAGGGAGAGTAGAGGAATGGTGAGGATGCAGGGAGTAGAGTTGGTAAAGGTGGATGAGTTTAAGTACTTGGGATCAACAGTTCAGAGTAATGGTGAGTCTAGAAGAGAGGTGAAGAAGAGAGTGCAGGCAGGGTGGAATGGGTGGAGAAGAGTGTCAGGAGTGATTTGTGACAGACGGGTACCAGTAAGAGTGAAAAGAAAGGTCTACAAGAGGGTAGTGAGACCAGCTATGTTATATGGGTTGGAGACGGTGGCATTAACAAAAAGGTAGGAGTCAGAGCTGGATGTGGCAGAGTTAAAGATGTTAAGATTTGCACTGAGTGTGACTAGGATGGACAGGATTAGGAATCAGTATATTAGAGGGTCAGCTCAGGTTGGACAGTTTGGAGACAAAGCAAGAGAGGTGAGATTGCATTGGTTTGGACATGTGCTGAGGAGGGATGCTGGGTATATTGGAAAAAAGATGCTAAGGGTGGAGCTGCCAGGTAACAGGAAAAGAGGAAGGCCTAAGATAAGGTTTATGGATGTGGTGAGAGAGGACATGCAGGCGGGTGGTGTGAAAGAGCAAGATGCAGAGGACAGGAAGAAATGGAAACAGATGATCCGCTGTGGCGACCCCTAATGGGAACAGCCAAAAGAAGATGATAATGTTGTCCACCTGCTGAGTTTCCAGTGAGTTTCCTTCTTTTATTACAGCATTCAGAGTATGTTTTGTGTGCGCTGTGTGTGTGTGTTTGTGTGCGCTGTGTGTGTGTGTTTGTGTGTGTGTGTGTGTGTGTGTGTGTGTGTGTGTGTGTGTGTGTGTGTGTGTGTGTGTGTGTGTGTGTGTGTGTGTGTGTGTGTGAATATAACTAGGCTGTTTTTCTCCAATTCAGATCACCACTGCTACACAGTAGCCATACAGCCACAAACCCACAGTTTTATAGCTCTGCCATCATAAATCTCAAGATGGACTTGAAAAACTGACTGTGTTACATATTCTCATCTCCAATACATTCCCTTCCGCCTAATTTGCATTTTTTTTGCCCTTATCTACTAAC
Source organism: Protopterus annectens (assembly GCF_019279795.1). Lineage (NCBI taxonomy): Eukaryota > Metazoa > Chordata > Ceratodontiformes > Protopteridae > Protopterus > Protopterus annectens. Next base: position 453,863,231 of record NC_056733.1, on the reverse strand, counting down.
AGATCGTCTTGTGCAATCTCTTGCAGCACTCTTCTGTTCAAAATCCAATTTATGTTTATTTTTCCATATGATGATATTTGTGTGCTGCTATCTACAAGGGCTCTTTCACAACTGCCATAAGGCACTAAAGCTAACTTCTATAATATATGACTTCTGCTATCCCCTTTCAACTAACGTCACTACAGCCCTTAAATGCATATACCACATTAGTTCATTTCCAGACAGAATAACCAAAGATTTGCCTCTATCTCCTCCTTTTCAACCTTCTATAAGTTCTTATTTACTTATGTTGCATTAATAAATTATTTTAGGTCTGTATACTACTCTTGTGGGTTTTTATACCCATGTAATGCCTTATAGCTGTTGCCCATTTGTCACTTTTTATATTCGAGGTATTTAAGTTGCAGGCATGGCATATGAGATTCATAAAACCATGGCAGGAATTCAATATTAATTACTAGCACCGCCACTCCCTTTCATTAGATACTGATATCTCTTAGAAATTGTTTGCAAGAATATCTTATAACACAGTCATATGATCTGACAGCGTGCTTGAAGAGGGATGGGCAAGGCAGTTACCAGATACCGTAACTTCATTAGTACTACTGACATGTACACCAACATAAAAATACACAGAAAAAAACAGTGAAGCAGAGTGCTTTAATTCAAGATAACAGTGCCTACAACCTAGGACATGCTTTTACATACAAATAGCTAGGAAACGTTTGACGTATTGTGTACAACTAAATGCTTTGAAAATCAAAAGATACAGATAGGTTTACGATACCATGCAGTGTTATTCTGTTGTCAGTATTTATTCAGATATGAACCCAAATGTGTACGGCATAAATCACATGACCATAGATTTGTTAGAGGCTGTTGAAATGCCAGTCTCAGCTGGGGAGCATTATTTCAATTTGTAATATCAGGAATGCATGTTTGGATGAATGCGTTTGCTCACATGGTAGCATGGATAACTGCAATTAACTGTAACAGAAGCAAATATAGTTTGTAAGGAAAGTAAGAAATAATGTAGCAGGCCTACAGTTTTCATGAGGCAAGGAGTAATATCCACAAGCACAACAAAAGAAAATCAGCATTTCCAGAATCATATCACAAATACTCATTTTCAGTACAGTAAACAAAATGCAGTGTGTCAAGAAATGGTAGTGTAACTGACTCTCACTCATGCATTTAAAGATAGAAGGCTTTAACTAGATCATTCAGGTATATATGTACGTATATTTGTAAGTATACCCACATTTCTTTTCTGGATATATTCAGTGTAAGTCTTCCTTACTACAAGCATCAGCGCTCTCCTGCTGCTTTGACGATGAAACAGCCTTAGCAGCAGTCGGCGCCTCCTTGGCATGCAGCTCCATCTCTCAGAGAATAGGAAAATTTCTACAGTACAGTGAGTGACCAGACAGGCATGTGCAATGGAAATAATATACCTGAAAATGCGAGCGAGCATGCACTCTATAGGTCGCACTGCAAAACCCGGACAAATCGCAGAATTTTTAAAAACTGCCCAGACAGGAGAACAAAACAAGGACATGTCCGGGGAAACCTGGATGTATGGTAAGCCTAATAATGACTTCCATTGACAACAGTTACTATTGTACAGCAGGCAGAAACACTGAAGAATGACTGACCAGTAGGTAAAAATCTTAATGAAAAAGGCCAAAATCACAGTTTTAAGTTTCAATATCAAATACTGGAGGTGAACCTCAGCTTTTTCTACAAAAGTATCCCCCTTTCATCCACCCAAACATGTGAAGATGCCCCAAAATACCTACAATATTGTTATTACAAGCTCTCTGGAACAAGTGACTAAAGTCTGAAAGAACAAATGGTTAGGTAGAGAGTCACAGGTTTTAAGGGGAGCAAACTAAACTATGAGGCAAGAAAAAATTATGGAACAAGAAACAAGACATTCCCAAAAAAACTATTTCCACTTTAATCACAAACTAGCTAAAATTCAGGAATGTGGTGTCACAATGACAGGCACTGTATAACATATATAACATTTTCATACACCTACCTACAATCTCTCAAGCTCTTCAGTTCTGAACAAAGGAGCCAAATCATGGACTTGCTAGAAAACCTCATTTATTAGGGACATAACAGAAGTACCAAGCAAACATCTGAAGACAGGCGTTCCCACAACCAGCCCCCCACCACTAATCACAAGAACTCTAGACAAAAGCATAAAGTCAGTGCTTGTACATTGCATTACATGGGGGATATGAAGTCCATTTTTCTAGTAGCTTCACCCCTCGACATTGTGCTGCATAATCATTTTGCAAACGTGAAACATACCAAAAATATCAGGCAAACATTCTACATTTTTCCAGCCCCTACTCCCAACCTCTCATCACAATAATTCTAGTAGACAAAAAAAAATAATTGCAGACCAAATGTGTAATATCAGCAATAGTTCAAAATATTGCTATGATAAACTTAGAAAGATACTAGAATAGCAGTGTTTGCATTAACATGCATTAAAACATCAGTACATTCTGCAGAATTCTCAAAACCCCACCAATGTCTCAATAAAAAGTTCTAGATGAAGTAAACACAAATTAAAAAATGAGACAAAGGTGTGGCATTAGGGATTTAAAATAATGTGCTTATGAATTAAAAGAAGCTTGAACAGATTTTGTAGGATCATGTATTGCATGAACCTATGCTTTTGATGATGAACAGACCAAAATTACCAGGCAAACATCTAAACATTGTGCAACATTCCAGCATGCTAGCAGGCCTACTCCTCTCCTAACTTATCAGCTCTATATTAGAACACCAAACTTTCAAAATTTCGAGTGTTCTAATATCGACCCGTTTTCAGTGAACGCTGAAAATATTGAAGAAACAGAAAATCAACATTTTTCCTGGGGAAAGAATTTGGTTGTCCATTTCTGTTGCTTCGGTATTTTCAGTGCTGAGGTGGAAAGTTATAGGTCGGGTTCAAGTAAGTGTGCGATTGTGTGGACATGAGGGTTAGGGTGGGTTAGGTGAGTTAGGGTTAGGGCGCGGGCGGGTCAGGTAAGTGTGCGATTGTGTGGATGTGAGGGTTAGGGCGGGGTAAGTGAGTTAGACTTGGTGAGGTGACTGTGTGATAGTGATGGACCTTAGGGCTAGGGTTTGGGTTAAGGTAAGTGGATAGTTAGCGGTGCATGTATAGTTTAGTGTAGGGTTAGGTGTAAGAGTTTAAGTGCATGTGTGTGGATTGCTATTTGTTTGGTGTGCTTGTATTGTGTGTATGTGTTTTGGAACAGCAAATTTTTTCCCTAGGAAAAAATTTGCTGTTCTGTATGTTCGATGTTTTAAATTTTCAATTCATAGGGTTCGATATTAGAGCACTCGAAATTTTGAAAGTTCAGTGTTCTAATATAGACCCAACTTATCACCTTAACAATTCTAGACAAAGCCAAAACTAATCGCAAAGGCGTAACATAAGAGATAGTTTTCAGCATTGCTATAATAAATCTGGACAAAGCAAAAACACCACAAGACAAGGGTATTGCATTACAGATTAAAATACTGGGCTTATGAACTGATAACGATGCTAGAATAAGATTTCACAGTAGCATGTGTTTTGTGACCCCACATTTTTGATGAAGACTAGACCAAAAATCTGGGGGTTATGCAACATCCTCACAGCTCTTACCAAACTCCTAACCTCTCAGCACAATTCCAGACAAAGCCAAAAATAATTGTAGAACAAAGGCATTAACATCAGGGATAGTTTAAAACATTGCAATGATAAACTTAGATAACAGAACAGTGTTTGCATTAGCATGCATTGAGACATCAGTAAATTCTGCAGAATTCTCACAGCCCCCACCCCACCCCACCCCAATGTCTCAGCACAATAGCTGTGGATGAAGTGAAAACAAAATAAGAACAAGACAAGGGCATAGCATTACTAATGTGTTTATGAGCTAACAAAGATGCAGGAATAACAGGTTTTGCAGTAGCATGCATTGCATGACTCCACAGTTTTAAATAAGAAAACAAAAAATACCAGACAAACAATTGAAAAATATGCAACATTTTCACAGTCACTAACCTCAATGTCTTAGTACAACAACTCCGGACAAAGCAAAACATAATCATAGAACAAAGGTGTAGTATCATGGATAGTTCTAAACATTGTCAGTATATTCACTACTAGTATAAAAGGATATGCATTGTATACATTCCCCGGGATTCATGAAGCTCGGCCCAAGGCCGGCGTTAGGCTTGCGCCGACCGTGCGGCGTGAAGATGGCGCAGTAGAGCCAAATGCATATTAATGAAGGTGTGCTGCCACCACAGCCATGTGCATAGGAAAGGAGCGCTAGTGCTTAGTGTGTGTCGAAGTGCCGCACGGAGGCGTGGAAATGTCAGCTGTCAACATGCAACCTAAAATGCTTGCATATAAAAATTTGCAAGCAATAGTAATCACATCTGTCAGTGTCTGCGGATACTGAAACATATGCAAAGCATGCAAGACAGTTACTGCGAACACAAAATGAAGAAGCAAACACAAATATACGGTAGGGAATAACGGGTCCCTATCCCGCGAACAAATGACATTGAAAACCGGGTGCCCGTAGTCCAACGCAGTGCAGATAGTTATACCAAGTGGAAGTGAAATGCATCATATGTTAGCGCGCCGCCAATAGGTACTTCCAGCCCAATGGTCAAGGTCACCAGCTGACCCATATTGTGAGGGAGGGTACACAGCTGGGCAGATGTGTCCATAACAAAAAAATCATGATAAATGTACATATCTAGCGACCGTATGACCGAATTATATCCCACAACACATGTAATAGTCACATACAATAGGTATGTCCGTATTTCACATACCAAATGTGACAGGAAATAGAAAAAGCATGTAAACGAAACAGAAGGAGCATATAAACTGCTACAACAATAAGGCAACATGTAGGCTGAAAGGAACAGTATTATCCCTATCGTTGACTGTGGGTACGTGTTGTCCAGTACATTCGGATATGTGTCTGGAATATATCCCATCCTGGACATAGGAAAAGGTGGCATCCCACGAATGATTAGAACAGTCAGCCAAAATCCGCACATCAGCGGTCCAAGCCGAACTTGTGAGGATGTGTCACAGTTGAACGGGTAT